>NW_021629761.1:17500-113000 GCF_900700375.1 Denticeps clupeoides | reverse complement strand
ACTGGACTGTTAGACGATTAAAGTGTCTCCTTCTTTAAAAGTGGTTCATATATTGAGTTATGAAGCACTGTAACATTTCGAAATGTTACAGTGTTGTTAATGATTTAGCTTTAATGTAATGTAATCACGTACTGTTACTGTAACCAGGTTATATTGGAGAGTGGTTACTCAATACTCCAGCAGCCAGTCAAACAGGATTACAAGCACAGCTTAATAGAAGGGTACTGGATTCATTTCATTCATGTTATTAATTACAGAACGTTGTTTTTGACTTGGACCTCATCCACTTAGTGGAAAAATTTAAAACATTACAATTACATAAAAAAAAATCTGCTAAATTATGCAAAACACTGGCAGATGTTGGCAGAACTTCACTTTACTGTCATTGTCAGGATTGACAATGTATTTCCGCCCCTTCCAAGTCTCCGGCATTTTCGTGGACGCTGAGCACGAACTTCAGTTTCTGTTTGGTATTTTTGAGTTCTGGCAATCGCCACACGCCTACGGGTTTGTTTCAGTTCTTTATTTAAGTTAAACTGTTTTTGGCCACCGCGCCATTGTTTCTTTGAGTTTATTGTTTGTTTATTAATAAAACCCCTTCCCAACATGTCAAACCTCTGCGCTTCCTTCCCCCGTACGTCCGTAGTCGTGACAGTCATGAAGTTCATTGTTTAAGGGTTTACTGTATTGTTAGCATGCCACTTTAACAGAAAAAAAGCTGCCAGCTCTAAAAACGTAAAAATACATCAAGTTTTCTAAAAAGCCTGTTATAACACACTATTAACATTGCCCTACAATGTGCAGAGCATGCTGGGAATGTGGTGGACGTCAACCAACGAATTAAAACAAATAAAAATTACACTAAAATGTCTCTTCAAATTTCAGGATTATCTCCGTCTTTGTCACTTCTTTTCTTCATCTTGGTAAAGGATAATTAGATGGAAGTGGGGTCCTAAGACAGTAAAAACGTGTTATTTTCATATTAAAACACCGTAATGGCAAGTATTTTTAAGTATAGTGGAGTGCACTTTTTTCAATTATGTCTCATTTCAGATTGAAAGACGACCAGCCTCCTCCACTCGTTCTTGATCGGTCAGATCCCTCTCTCAGATCCTGATTCTTTGACAGCATTCTCCACTCGCTTACGCATCTTCTTGCTCCGTGAAGATTAATAAATGCTCTTGGAGAGTTTTACTAAGCACTTAATAATCATCATTACTTCTGCATCTTTGTGATTCATGAAGATTAACACTTCTTTCACTAAAAACTTTTAATAATTTACAGTTACATAAGTAGATTTAATATGCAGATATACATTTTTATGGATTTTTTTGTTCTTGTAACCACATTACATTGATTTGTTTTATTTTAATGTTGATCTAACGCTGATCATCCAACTTGCTTTGACAATGATTTGTTACCCATGATCTCTCATTTCATAATGCAAAATTTTAATGATTTGATTGTATTACGTGGCCATTACAGGACATCATCTGAAGCCCCTGCAGTTTTCCTAGTGGGGAAACAGGTTGGCGGATGATGCAGTGAATATGGTGCTGCATTTAATCCTGCAGCACCTCGACCGTCCAGGAACTTCTGTCAGAATCCCGTTTGAGGACTTTAATTCGGCTTTCAACACCATTGTGCCAAATCTCCTCTTTTCCAAACTCTCCCAGCTCAACGTGTTCCCTCCTACCCGTCAGTAGATCACCAGCTTCCTGATAGCATGTAAGGCTGGGGAGATCTCTTTTGAAACAATACTGATGCCTGTAAAGGATGTGTCCTGTCCCCACTCTTCTCCTTCTACAACAATGACTGCACCTCCAGAAACTCCTCAATTTAGCAGATGACACCACCATCATTGGACTCATTCAGGATAGTGATTAATCTGCATAACAACAGGAAGTTGAGTGACTGGTAATCTGGGGAAGTTAGCACAACCAGGATCTGAACAAGCTCAAGACTCAACCATCACCATATCAGCCAGCCAAGTGTGTTCTGTGGAGACCATGGTTCCATGGGAGAGTTCCATGGGACCTGAAGTGGGAGACCAACAAATTTGTACTCTGCTTTTAACCATCACCCTGAGTGAGCAGTGGGCACCATGACAGGCGCCCGGGGAGCAGTGTGTGGGGACAGTGCTTTGGTCAGTGACACCTCAGTGGCACCTTGGCAGATTGGGATTCGAACCGGCAAACTTCTGATTACGGGGCCACTTCCTTAACCACTAGGCCACCAGTGCCCTACAGATGGCCCACCACTGCCCCCCGCTAGGCCACACTGCCCCCGTCACTGCTACTGACTGGATGGCAGAAAAGATCATTGGTGTCCTCCTGCCCTCCATCAAGGACCTGTGGGCAGGGAAGATCATCACAGATCCCTCACACCCTGGACACAGACGTTCTGATCTGCTGCCCTCTGGCAGATGATATAGAAGCCTGCAGACCAGGACCAGCAGACACGGGAACAGTGTTTCACCTCACCGCCACCCTCCTAAACAGCTGCACTCTCACACATATTACAACTGCACTTTATGTACTCTTGTAGTGTTATTTCTGGTATTTTTTTTCTCTATATGAGATTTAGACTGTATATTGTAGATGTTTATACTGTTGTGCTTGAGAAACACCGTCAACCGGAATAAAATTCCTTGTATGTGTTCACTAACTAATGTGAACAATAAATGTGATTCTGATTTGATTCTGGACTTTTTCTGTTGAATTGCTTTATTGTATGATTCTGTATTTGTTTAATTATGTTATTTTAACATAGCAAAAACCTACGTGGCCTCTTTAACCATATATAAAATAGGTGCAGGTTGTCTGAGTCCTGTACAACCACACTATTTAACAATAAGGCATGTGTAAATGATCTTTTACCAAATACATAAAACCAATATAAACTACATTCAGTGTCCATAACAAACATAATCATTCAAAGAAATGTGCTTGTAACCGACTTGTTTTATCCCAGTGAAGCAGTGTGCATAAATATATAAAATGTATGATAAAGGTAACAAAAAGCACATCGAGTACTTGTTTTCCCGGTCTTCTGCACTTGTACATAATGCCTTGGTAGGATATTTCAATGGGTAAGATGAAGTGTCAAGACACCGGCAGGGGATTTAAAATGGCCAAAGTTTCCCATTGGTGGACAAATGTAATGGGCAGGGCCGTCTTGCAGCCTTCAATGAAAGGCTTCTCTTTTTTTTTTCTTTTTTTTTTTAGCATTTGCCTATATTACCTATGCCAGCGGTTCCCATTCTTAGAATTGTATCTGCACTGAGGTTACAAAAATGATGTTAGTAAACATTAAATGTTGACCCCAATACCACATCCAATATTATTATCAAAACTTTTATCCTGTACACATTATAGACTAGAGCTGTAAATCTTGGACCCAGATGGGTCCGGGTCTTTACTTTACTTTACTTGGCAAATGCTTTTATCCAAAGCAACTTAGAAGGAGAAGACACCAGCCATTATCATTCAGCCAGGGACAAATTACTGCAAAAAAATCAAAAATGTATGCTGAGAAGGTGATTATATTTTAAACCTGCTCATTTTCCTTCCCTCTTGTAGTGTGTGCAAAGAAAAATGTTTTTATAAAGCTGAACATTGCATGATCTCACACAGACTAAACTTTTTCATTTCAAGTTAAGTATGTGTTAAAGTTTGTGTTAAACACAAAACAGCCATTCAAAGCACTTCATCACTACTGAGGTTAAGGCTTCAGGGCGGTAGTCGTTGAGGGAGGCAGGATGGGGATCGGGACCGGAACAATGATGGACTCCTTGAAGCATGTGGGGATCACCGACTGAGATAGAGAGAGGTTGAATATCTCTGTGAACACAGGTGCTAGCTGGTCTGTGCAGGCTCTGAATATTCTACCTCAGATGCCGTCTGGTCCTGTTGCTTTCCTGGTGTTCACTCTCCTGAAGACTCTCCTCACGTCATGCTCGGTGATGATGAACATGTTCTCGGTGTTGGCCGTGTCCTCCTGTCTGCAGCTGTAGGCACCGCTAGCCGAAGTTTCCCAATGAAAATCACAACCGCTTCCGTATACACGTTGATGTCCTCTGAGCTGTTTCGGAACACACCTGGATGGTGTGTTCTGGCACGGCTGGGTTTAGCCATGTTTCGGTGAAGCAGAGGAGGTTGCAGTCCCGGATGTCTCTCTGGAAATTTACCCTGAGGTCATCGAGCTTGTTCTCCAGTGACTGGACATTGGCGAGCAGGATGCTAGGTAGGTGTGCGATGTGCACGGACCGTCAGCCTGTTCCTGACACCGGCTCGTTTCCCCCGGGGTGCCACTTTGTGTCACGTCCTTTGTTGTTTCTCAGGATCTCACTCGGCCAGCTGGGATCCGGAGCAGTTAAAATCTTCAGATTGTGAGTGCATTGTATACTAATAGAAACAAGAGTGTCTCTATTGTACCTAATGCACTCAATGGTGGTGGATTTGCCCATGAAGGGAAATACAAAAACAGAGTAAACAAGGTTGGAGCAGTCGCAACGGAAGCCGACCTTACCGGCGCCATCTTAGATCTCTTGATTCAGTGCCTCAGAGAGAACAAACAGATGCTGGCATTGTATGACTGGTACTGAAATATGTGGTTATGGTGGTATATTTGTGCTACAGTGGCCCAGTTCCCTAATTAGGACAGCCTAACTAGGGTGAATTTAACACTGTCTGTGTTTGACTAGGTGACTGTTTTATAAAGTGGACTTAATAATTGACACTGTGTCTGGGACTTTAACAGAAGACCAGAGAAAACAGATGTTTTCAGTTTAGATTTAAACACTGTGTCTGAGTCTCTATTGGAGAAGGATCTGCTCCCAGCTGTGACCTTCTCTACTTTGGGTACCAGTGACCCCGCACCCATTGAATGCATGGCAGGTTATAAATAACTTAGAGTTCACTCAAGTACTGCGGAGCGAGACCATTCACGGCTTTATAGGTCAAAAAGTAGGATTTTGTAGTCAATCCTAAATTTGATGGGTAACCAGTGCAGTGATTGTAAGACTGGGGTGATGTGGTCAAATTTCCTGGTTCTGGCTGCATCATTCAGTACTAGCTGGAGTTTACTCATGCACCTACTAGAGCATCCAGACAGTAATGCATTGCAGTAATCTAACCTTGATGTAATAAATGCATGGACCAACTTTTCTGCATCATTCATTGAAATTATGTTTCTTATCTTTGCAATATTTCTAAGCTGAAAGAATGATATCCTAGTGACATTATCTACATGTGAATTGAATGAGAGACCTGCATCAACGAGGAAATCTAGATCCTTCTGTACTTGGTTAGATAGAAAGGCTGTGCAGAGTTATGATGTAGTCAGACATCTGACTACAAGAGCTTCTATCTTATCAGCATTTACCGCCACAGGACCCATTTTAGAGGAGCTGAAAGGCAGCCTGGCTTTTCTTTAAAAAATTCTTGAAAAAGCAGTCCTGGCTCAACTTTCCTCATTTCTCCACAAGCATGATCTTCTCGACCCTTTTCAGTCTGGTTTCAGGAAAGGACATTCAACTGAAACCTCCCTCCTGGCTATGATGGATGACCTTCATGCTGCAAGAGCTGCCCGCAGATCATCTGTCCTTATCCTACTTGATCTATCTGCCTTTGACACAGTTAACCATGAAATTCTTCTCACCACACTCTCTGATTTAGGAGTTACAGGAACCGTACTAGATTGGTTCACCTCTTATCTTCACGACAGGTCTTTCAAGGTATCATGGGGAGGTGAGACATCTGTTCTCTCTAGGGTAACCAAAGGGGTTCCTCTGTCCTTGGCCCCCTTCTATTCTCAATATACACTCGCTCACTTGGTCACATCATCCAATCACATGGCTTCTCCTATCACTCTTATGCTGATGACACCCAGCTCTATCTGTCATTCCCACCAGAAGATGCTACTGTAGCAACAAAAATCCTTGGAGTTTGGATAGATGACAAACTGAGTTTGAACCATCATGTTGCTGCGATCTCCAGATCCTGCAGGTTCACTCTCTACAACATTCGCAAGATTCGGCCTTTTCTCTCACAACAGGCTACGCAGCTCCTCGTCCAGGCAATGGTCATCTCCAAACTCGACTACTGTAACTCTCTCCTGGCTGGAGCCTCTGCAGTCACCATAAAACCACTCCAGATGATCCAAAATATGGCAGCCCGTCTCATTTCAATCAGCCAAAATACACCCATGTTACACCTCTTCTTACCTCCCTCCACTGGCTCCCGGTAGCTGCTTGCATTGAGTTCAAATCCTTGATGCTGCCTACAGGGCTGTAAATGGAACTGCGCCCTCCTACATCAACACACTACTACCTAGCTACACTCCTGCACGCTCTCTCAGATCGGCAAACGAAAGGAGACTAAAAATTCCTCTCTTCACGGGGTCTCCGATTCCAATCATGTCTGTTCTCCGTTGTTGTCCCTGGCTGGTGGACAACCTGCCCTCCTCCACACGACTAGCCGAGACCATCACTTTTAAGAAGCAGGTGAAAACCCTCTTGTTCAAAAAATATTACAGACAAATCTAACACTTACACGCGCACATGCGTACACATTGCACAAACAATACAAGAATGTATAAATACATTATAAATTTTCTTCGTCTAGCACCTAAAAGCTACAACTGCTGTCTATTTTTTTTCCAAATAAGAGTTTGTAATGAATCATTTTATTGTGTGTATGCAGGAAGAAATTGGAGTTTGGTGGTAATTTTACAAATAGTATTGTACTGTTGATTTCAAATATTTATAAATTTTATACCTTCTGTAGTAATGTGAGCGTTAAAATTTTTTTTAAAATGCTGATTTACCATATCTTCTCTCTCTGCACATTTCCCCCAGTTTTATGTTGAGTGTATTTAGAGTCTTACCTGTCTGGCACCAAATTGGGCTGTTTTCTACCATTTGGCTGCTTGAGCCCAACACTACATTGAAAACATCAGATTTTGTTGTCTTACCATGAAAAATGATTGAGTATATTCATTTAATTCAGCACACAACCCACATTAGAACCTGTCACAGTGCTGGTTCGGGCGCACACATGCGGATGTAACAGGACTTGAGCAGGTGATGTTTAAAATGGCCACCAGCGTATTATACTGGACGCTGTCCTTGAACTTGACCCCGTCTCCTTGCGGGTGGCCTGCCTTCTGGGTGCTGGTGTTGAGATGGTTGCTCTGTGAATGATTATGAATGGCACTGACTATTTTCATTTGCAAAACTACTCTGAAATCAGTGTTCTAATCTACCATACTGTCATGCCAGGACACAACATTATGAAAACAAGTGGTGTTTAGTAACAAAAGAAAACCTGGCATAATGGCCAAAAACACATACAGATAAAACACAAAAACTCAGCATAACATAATTGTTAATACAGGACTGGTGAGTGAGCTAAAAGGCCAACATAAGTAACTGTCCTCATTATCACACCAAATAGAAAAGTAAAGTGATTCCCTGTGTGGGATGAGTGAGGAGGGTTGAAAAGCCAGGTACATTTGTTATCTTGAAGGTCCTCAATTCAGGATCATCTGTGTTTAGTTGGAGTTTCTTATATGCCCCAACATATATTTGCCTTGATCTGATTGGAGTGTTTTAAGAGGTCTGAGGCCATTGATGAAGCTCGCTGTGGTCATAGTCTATAGAATCTCAACTGTAAATATGGCTTCCCACCGCTTTCTGTCTGCATAGCACCTACTTGTACTTTGAGACATTTGAACCGGCAACCTTCTGATTAAGAGGCTGCTTCCTTAACTGCTGCCTCCGCAGCTTCGGCCTTTGCTCGTGCCCTGAGGTAAGCTGACTGGAGCATAAGGAACTAGGTTTTTTGATCTTGTCTCCATTGTGTCCTCCTTAATGTCCTCAGCGATCTCTTTCAGCAACAGTTGTGATGACGGAGAAGTCTATGATTTTCTGGCAGAGGGTGACGTTTTTTACTATTCTGCCCTCCCTGAACGTCGTGTTGAGTTTGGCAGATTGCTTAACAATTTCCCCAAATGAGAGACAAAGCTCCTTCCTTAAGGTGTTTATTGTCATTTTTCTTGTAAAACTGAAATACATAAAACAAGCAATAAGTTCCAAATTTACAATAAAACCATGTTCAGTGCTTTAAACTGCTTTTACAGCATGAGGCGATATTTCTACAGTTTCCATAATGAAACACGGTAACTGCTAACAGGAACGAGAGCTAACGCAACGTCCGCTAGCTTCATGCTACCGTATATGAATACAGGCTAACAAAATTTAGCAGTCATAATAATCCCAACTAACAAACCCTTTTTACCTCAGCATAAATATGACATGGGTAAAACAGATGATGGATACTTTCTAGACGCTGTAGAAGCGTTATTAGAACTCACTAGTTTTTCACACAATAATAACTACTCTGGTGCCACTAACACTAAGATTTCTGTCTTTACAGCAGTTCACCATAGTGCTTTATGTATAATGAGATCTTTCAGTGCTGTTCCATTGTACCAACAAGCTCTTCCTTACAGAGCAGATCTCCTGGAGCCAACTGAAGGAGTTTACACGCAAAAATGCAGCAAATGCTCTTTCTCTATCTAACATGGTCATGGGCATGACCTCTATCCTGTGCAGCCTGAATGGGTAGGTACTTTATCCTCTTCATCCGGTAATAATATGATAATAATAAGTTGAATGGATTTCTCTTAGCCATCAGTATTCTTCCTGCTGGCTGGTTCTCATCGGTTACCTGCTGGATTTGGCAGATGGGGCAGTTGCTCGACAACTGAATGCCTGTTCGGCATTGGGTGAGTAGCATAGACTAGACCTGTTTGATCTGTACGGTGCATTATTATGGTGTGAAGTTCATTTTGTCATAATAGATTTTGACCTTGAATAGGTTTTCACCTTGTGACTATAGTTCGTGAACATTATCTTCATAGGATAATTTGGATATTTTTAAAAAATGTGCACAAAAAGCAGCTCACTAATGAGGAATTTGTTCAAATTGCTTCCATTCTCACTTTGTAGTCATCATTCTGTACGACCAGTCAAATTTTGTACATGATGTTCATATATTACTCCCTTTTTACCTTGTGAGCTGTGAAAGTGATTGTTTTTGTCATTATGGTAGTAGTAGCCATGGGGCTAACACACTCGCCTATGAACCAGATGACAACAGAGTCACAGGTTCAAACCCCACTACTCACAACAAATATATTTCAGTTCAGAGTTATATTCATTCATATTATTCAGGTTTTGTGGATAGAAGAGTGGAGGAGAATCAGTAGGATTAATGTTATAAATCAAAAAAGGAACATTTTACTATAAGCCACCGGGCCTTGCGGACAGATGCAGACAGGTCCAGACAGACCCACAGAACAGTTCCAGAATGGTAACACATACACAGAACCACAGAGAATCTGCAGACTCCAGATCTCATGTGACTTATGAACAGTATGAACACACAACACACAAGCCGTTACACCAGGGAGGGTGTCTATCCGTGACGATGGGACCCCCAACCCAGAAGTGTGAATAAGGTACCGCCGAGGGCACAGCACCAGGGCGCCCGCGGCTCCATGGACTCAGAAAAGGGGGAGCTGGCACGGATATGACAGTGGTCACATATTCAGCTTATTTCAATTTATTGATACTTTATGGAATAATGTATATGTCTTCATTTGGGTCCTTCAATAACATACGAAACCTTCTTCTTCCAGGCTGGGTGAATGATGCGCATGTGAGAAAAGAACAACCTGTGGCTGCGCAACTGAAACAAACATTCAGAACCTTTAACTGAGGTTCAGTTCAAATGTGCAAACATGCTTTTTATATTCAAACCAAAACAAAGCCTTTTTCAAAAGATTGCCCAGCATTCCTCTCACCGAAATAAAACTGTTTTGCTGGAAGGGGATCAGGCTGTAATTGTGCATTTGATCTTTTGGGATGAGCTGTGGAATCCACTGTGTGCTGTGCTCACAACACACGAAAATGCGGGGTGAAAAGTGGGAATGTTGTTTACAGAGGTGCAGGAAAATGGCTGACCCCGACATTCTTCAACATTTTTCTCCCTGTGCTCACAAACGAAACTTTATTGACGTCATGCTGTTCTTTGTGTCTTGTGTGTTTGCAGGTGCTAAGCTGGATGACTTTGCAGATTTCACTACATTTGGTATTGCAACATCACTGTTACTATGGAGCAAGGAATTGATGGACAACATTTTGTGCATGTGTTATGTTCTCTCGGTCTTCATCAGACTCTGTTTCTTCTCCAGTGGTAAGGAAGCAATCTGCATTTTAAAGTCCTCCCTGCGTTATTTAACATTGACATATGTTATATATGTTGGCTCTATTAAAGTAGCAATAATTGCATTAAACCGTTTAGGAGTCCTGACCTGACAAAGACTAGACACAGTGGGTCTCATTTCTTAAATGTACATACGGCAGTACATTTCTATGGCCATTTTATGGTTAACAAATATGCAGAAGTCTCTGTCAGGACGTGTACGTACTTGCAGTACAGACCCACACTGCACAGAGGAAATCAAGCTGTGACAGAGAATAAATGACATCGCAGTTCATCTGAAATGATTTCAGGTGATGTTTGTTATGGGTTATATATGAGGTTCTTTATTAACTTACCTAATTGTGAGATTATAGGTCCCGTAGTTTGTTGCGTTCTTACAGTAATTGTACTGATCCAGAAAATGTACTGATCCAGGATAAATGAAATCATTGTTTAACAGACTTTGTCTGGAGGCCACTGGTGCTGCCGCTGAATCATCTGATTTAATGAAATAAATAAATGTGCAAAAACAGATTACTAGGAAAGTGTACACTGGATCATCATAATTCAGCTTGAGTTCATTGAGTTACGCCAATGTCGTTCATGTAACGTTGGTACTCCCCAACATCCAGTGTCCTTACACATTTTTTTAAAGGAGTGCCTACACCAGTGTTCCGGGTCCAGTTTTATTGTTCTGTCATTGTCCCTGTGTGTGCATGATTTTAAGAGTCATAGTCTGAGTTTGTGAAACTCAGGGTCTTGGTGTGTGTGGTAATGGTGTTGATGTGTCGAGTTTTTCAGATGTGGTACGAGTGTGAGAGTGAGCCTTCCCTTTTCCCCTTTCCCAAATTGATCAGAATCAGAATCAGAATCGTATTTATTGGCCAAGTAAGTACAAGCACATACAAGGAATTCGATTCCGGTAGATGGTGTCTCTCAAGTACAGAGTAGAAAACGTGTGTAAGTGTTACTGTACAAGTTGTGGAATATGTTAATACTGTTTATAAATCACTATATCTACTGAGTATAAATAAATATATGTAAGAATTTACATAGGTCTATAAATAAATAGACAAAAAACTAAATCCTATATACAGAGTGTACATAAAGTGCAGTGTGCCATGTTGAAGGTGATTTAGGAGGGAGATGGCAAGGGGGAAGAAGCTGGTCCTGGTCTGCAGGCTTCTATAACGTCTGCCAGAGGGCAGCAGGTACAAAAGTCTGTGTCCAGGGTGTGAGGGATCTGAGATGATTTCCCCTGCCCTTTTCCTGGATCTGGAGAGGTACAGGTCCTGGATGGTGATCCTTTCTGCTGTCCGTACAGTCCGCTGCAGTCTGATCCTGTCTCTTTTAGTTGCTGCTCGATACCAGGCGGTATGAACTGGATCAGCAGCTCCTGTGGAAGACTGGACTTTTTTGTGCTGTCATTGCAATAGTAATACTAGGAAAAGTCTCTCCATCGGATGGAATTACATTGAGAAATTCTGGATCGGTCCAGACCAGTGGGGAGTTAGAACTTTGCAACTTGTGTCTCCACTCCTCCAAAGCCCACTTGACCGCTAACATCCCACAGTGGTGGTGACCGGGTTGTGGAGGCGTTTAAGGGGGATGTGGTGCTGCCCTGCTCCGGAGTCCGTGTCCCCCATTCCAAAACAGCGGCCAGAGTGAGACAGGATGGTGAGGTGATGGGTGCTGAGCTTGGGGACCAGTCGACTGTGCCACTCCGACCAGCTGGGGGGGGGTTATAGTGCATGGTGAAAGCGCAGTACGTGCAGAGGCCCTCTGTAACGTCGTTCCCATTGGCAGTCAGGGAGGTCCATCCGAGCAGCAGGGTTCCCCCAGGTCCGGAGAACATGCAGATACATGGTGGTGAACTGGCTGATGGTGGAAGTACCCTGGCGCAGATGGTACAGCTGGGAGGCCACATCTTCCATGCCGTCTGGATGGCATATTGATGCTCGCACAAACAAAACAACAGAGAGGACAGCAGAGTTGAGGAAGGCAGGAGAGTGGATTGGTTGGATGAGTTTAATTCAACCAGAATGTGGACTAAATGTTGATGTCTTTGTGCATTGGCCATTGAGCCATAATTCTATTGTTGTGCTTCGCCTTGACAACGTCTTTATGATGACTTTGAATTAATAGTTCTTTTCACCCTTCTTCTTAGGTATACATTCATGTATAGAGGCTACTTGTATCTAACTCCTCAGCATTTTAGCCTGCGTCTCTCTGTTGTCGGGGGGAAACATGGCAGTTCTGAGGGCCACGGCTATTGCCATGATTTTGTTTTATGGTGAGCCAGAGCTTCTAATCCTCAATACCGTGTCCTGGAATCACAGGCCTGGAAGAAGTGATCTATGCAGGAGGTAAATACACAGGAACACAAGTAGAAAGTAGCAGTAATACGCTGCTCAAAATGGAAAGGAACATTTTAAAATCACCATCAGATCTCAATTTGGGAAAAAACATGCTAGATATCCACACGCATACGCAATGGCTAAAGAATGCCACATCATTTGATAAAAATAAAGTCTCCAAGAAATGTAAACTGCAATACTGATGCAGCCGGTATGGTGCTGCATGTCCCCCACGTGCTTGTATACATACCTTATGAAATAAAAGAGTGGTCTCAGGGCATCCTGACAATGGCATCACTGAACTCGAGGACAGTCTGAGGTGTATTCTGGAGCCATTGGATGGACCAGAGATGCATACCTCAATGCCACATGAGTTCGGGCATTATCGGGCCCCAGGAGGAACCCAGGACCAACGTCCCCTGACCAACACTGAAACAACACCAAAACGATCATGCTGGATGTCACATTGTAGGGTGCTGGCAGTACTTATTCTGTTCCTCAAAAAACATGATAAAATGTCGATGGCCTCAATCTGCGAAACCATTCTTGCAGTAATCACATTGATGCCCCCTTTAGTCAACTTGTTGTAAATTACATTAAACCCCAAATAGTTGACAATAATTAACAACCTTCTCTGCTACTTAACTGAGAAGATCAATCTCTCAGATGTTTTTTCATTTGTGTGTGTGTGTGTGTGTGTGTGTGTATATATAAAACACACTCTGAATATTTAGATTGAAAAACTTGAAATATAGTGTGGGGCAGTGGTGGCCTAGCGGTTAAGGAGTGGCCCCGTAATCAGAAGGTTGCCGGTTTGAATCCTGATCTGCCAAGGTGCCACTGAGCAAAGCACCGTCCCCACACACTGCTCCCTGGGCGCCTGTCCCACTGCTCACTCAGGGTGATGGGTTAAATGCAGAGACAAAGTTCACTGTGTGCCCGTGTGCTGTGCTGCTGTGTATCACATGTGACAATCACTTCACTTTCAACAAGGAATCAAGGCCAAGCAGCTCAACAATGCAGACCTTGCCTGATCAGCGAAAAACATGAAAAACTATTTGAAATATATTATAAAAACATGTACATATGTACAATTACAAACATAATGTTAACAACATAATGATCGCCTTCATGTCATTTCAGTAAAGATTACCCTCACTCATGTGTAGTAGTGTAGTGGAAGTCACATTTTGTAAAGATGGTGCCGTGAACAGCAGCTTCTGTCAGCAATGATGGGTAAAATGCATGACACTGCTTATTGTTGTGGACAGCTCCTGTTATGGCTTTTATATGAACATTTGTTCACTCTGTTCCAGGGGTGGTGATGGTGCTCTGCTCTTCTTTCCCATCTGCATGTGTGGTATTACCTGCTCTGGTCTGTGTCCTATATCCTGTTTCCCACTTCCCTTTGGAGCTGCAAGCCTGTAGCAGCCAGTCCGGCTGAAGGAGATGCCTGTTGAGCAGTTAAACCTTCTGCTGCTCATTGTCATGAAGAATCAATATTCCATTTATATTCAAACATTTGAAGCATTTGATACTATGATGTTCCAGTTCCTTCTTTAAATGGTAGCTTGGATTTGATCATTTCACCAGACAGTAGACAATATATTAGCTTCCTGAATATGGATGTAAATGTCTTGCACCTTAAAATATGAAGTAGCCTAGCACATTTTTAAGTCACTGATGGCTTTTGAGGACCAGTAGACCTTATATGCCCAGCTGACTCAATGTTTGGCTGTGCATAGGATTCTGATATATATTTTAAAGAGCATCTGAATGTGTAAATATATAAACAAATGTTGTTGATTGGATTATGACTTATGTTATTACATGAACAGAAAGTAAATGTTTTACATAATGCAAATATTGCTTGAGCTGTTGGTGCCCCTAGTGGAGAATGAATATATGGTTGTTCCTCTTTGTTTTGAATTTTTAAAAAGAACATTTTAAAGAAAGAGTCCAATGACTCGATTGATTTTAACTGTGACAAACAAATGTTCAGCATTGGATGTGAATATAAAGATCAAAGAATGGGCCAACCTGACAACATGCACACCATATCAGAGTTTTAACCACCTGCAGTGCCTTCATGGCACTGACTTAAAATCTTCAACTGATGGCTCCATGACTGCTAGAGTTGTTATTGTCAATGAACAACCAGAATTATTTCTTATTTAGGCAGTGGCAGAGCCAGGAACTTTTCAACTGGGGTGGCCAGGATCGATCACTGATCATTTTGGGGGTGCCATACAAGTCTCACAAAAATACAGGGCTATTTAAGCCGTGGTGTACAATATTTGAGTCATGCATTTATGGGACCCATTGCATTACCATGGGAGATAAACTTTGCATAAAACCCTTTTGTATACTATCTGATGCTTGTCTTTTACTTTTTGCACTTTTCCACATACTGCCAGTATAGCGAGATTTAGTGGTAAATCCCTCAAAGGTCATTTGTTATTTTTTTCTGGATGTGACATACATTAGACTTCCATTGTCCACAATACAGTGTTTTGATGAATCAATTACACAATTTACATAATTTTAAATGTGATATTTTCAACAGATAATTATATTCAGAATTCATAAATATCTATGGGATGGCTAATTTATAGATGGCTAAATGGCAGTTCACTTGCTTGATGGCAATTTGATTGCCATAGAGAGCCTTATAGAGACAGATGACGAAGTGGAAGATCCCAATGCAATGACGTTTGTTATTGTATCAAACGATACAATAATGACACAATATGATACAATATATTACAAAACAACATACTTGTAATGTATAACACACAAAGCATCAAATACGATACAAACAAAAACAGACTCAGCTCTACAGTATTTGAAATGCAGGTAGTGGTGGAAAAGATGAAATAAGTGCAGTTGTTTGAGGGAATAGCTCGGCCATTTCTACACTGATTGCTTGTCCGGAAGTGCCGTTGCAGTGCAGTGACGCAAGGAGGCTGGTAAGTTACCTCCGACTTAGTATGCAAACGCGAACCGGCGTAAGCCGCAATACCACACGGATGTTATTGTACAATTTAGTACGGGGCAGGATGAGAGGAAGCCGTAACAGGCTTCAAATGGGCTATGTCCGGTGGCGGAGGAAACCTGCAGGTTATGGACCAGCTCCGCCCAAAGGAGGAATCTGACGCAAAGCACCGCAGGTATCGTCCCAGCTGTTGGTTGATTCTATCCACCTGGCCATTGGTCTGAAGGTGGTAGCCAGAGGAGAGACTGCAGGTGGAACCAATGAGGCGGCAGAAGGCAGTCCACACAGCTGAGAAAAACTGGGGATCGGAGACAATGTCCTGGGGGAACCCATGGAGGCGGACGACGTGTTGAAGCACGAGGTCAGCAGTTGTAGCAGAGGACGGTAGGCCGGGCAGGGCGACCAAGTGGACCACCTTGGAGAAGTGATCCACTATCGTCAGGATGGTGGTCATTCCATTGGTCTCAGGGAGACGGGTGATGAAGAGAGGACAGCGCCAGCACCCACCTCTGACGCGTCCACTTCTACAATAAACGGAAGTGAAGGATCTGGATTTTGAATGAAGTGAAGTGATTGTCACATGTGATACACAGCAGTACAGCACATGGTGCACACAATGAAATTTGTCCCATTAACCCACTGGGTGCTGTGTTGTGGTGTGTCACATGTGACAATAAATTACTTTCACTTTCTGCGGGCAACTTACATTCACCAACACAAACAGACCAACTTGGTAAATTTCTGAGGTGGTCCATATTAAGCCAAAGTTGTTTTACATAACGTCACCTTATTGGAAATTTTTATTTGTTTTTTTGTCATAAAAGGAAAAATGGGGGTACAGTACCCCTCAGTCACAAATAGATGGGTGTTAACATATTTCAAGCTATTATTAGAACCTTTACACGTTAATAGTAGGATGATTTCGGGGTCCCATCCCATGATGTTGATAAAGTTGGTCACCTAAGATTTTCTTGGCACAATCCTGAAGTTTATTATTTCCTTTTAGGGGACCATATTTATACCTGCTTAGTAACTTCCTCACCATGACAAAGCAATGTCCCAGTCTTTAACATTGGTTACATATTAGTTAATGCACACGTAATAACGAATACTCACACATACTATTTTATGTCCTATCTGTCTCGCCCACAAATGGCTTCTGAGTACTTCAGCATGTGTGCTAAGAAGGAATGAATCTGCGTCTCTAATTACATGTTATTCCATCTTGAGGTTCCCAGCTGTCTCAAGCAATCACACTGACACCAGCACAAATACAGAGATGCATGGTGTCAAACACCATCATAACAGAACTTCTGTCCAGGCGCTGTGCAAAGTTTCAAAATTAAGATGGAATATAAGCCCAGGTAAAATTTCGTCACCATTCTATATTCTGTGTCATATTTGGAACTGATGTACTTGTACTTGTACTTGATAACAAATATTTTCTTCATGGATTAATAATATTTGTACTGACCATTCTTTCTTGAAAAAATATTTGATTTGTGTTAAAATATTTATGAATGTGTGCGTCTTTGTGTGTGTCTGTACCTTTTGTTTCTGTTTTAGGTCACCGTGACGTAATTGTCTGTTGATTCACTGTGATATTATGCTGTTAATAAATGATGTTAATAAAACCACAGGATAAATTGTGACTGGCATTGAAAAGTTCAAGAAAAGACTCCAGCATGGCCCAGTATGACCAGTGAGTTTTCTTTCTCTGTGCTTCTGCTACTGATCTTTCATTATTACTGTCTGTGATTTACAGAAATACGTTTTCTTTCTCAGGTTGGAGGACAAAGACTCTTTAGACTTTCATGACAACCCCCCAGCACCAGAAAATGTAGTAAAAGAGGATGACAATACAGTAAGTGTGAACAATGTATGTGAAAGTGATTGTCATTGTGAAGCACAGCAAGCACAGCACATGGTGCACACAATGAAATGCGACCTCTGCATCTAACCATCTCCCTTGGTTACCAGTGGAGATTCAAACCTCATCTAGCAGCATGCTAGGCCACCACAGGTATATGTACCTTTGGTCTTTAAATGCCTGCAAGGATTATAGGCAGCTGTATTGGTCATCAATACAGTCGCATGCTTGAACTGAATAAAAAATTGAAATGAGTTGGGGTCTCATGGGGCCTATGTTACCTGTACAAGTAGCCGTACTTCTACTGGCTAAAGTCAGCCAAGGCATGGGTTGTGATAAGGGGCTCAAGATATAAGCAGGAAGACTTTGTTGATTTTGAGAGATAGAAAAAACTTCAGTGCTCTGATGACAATAAGCGCAAAATCAAAAACTTTCTCTAACCGCTGAACCAATACTATGTGGTGGGAGCTTTTAATGGGACAGCCTAGTGGTTAACACACACTCGCCTTTTAACTAGAAGACCACAAAGTCACACTTTCAAACCCTTACTAACATTGCGACCCTGAGCAAGACATGTGTAATCACTGATTGTAAGTTCCTGTGGATAAGGGCATCAGCCAAATTCTGTAAATGTAATCCATGGAACCTCTGGATTTTGTCTTGTGTCTATGATAGGCACCTTCATCTTTATTTAAAAACACATATCAGAAAATAGTTTTACAGGAATTTGAATTTGCTTGCTTTGTGTTAGTTTCATTGGCTCCCTGATTCCAGATTGGGTACAAAATTCTAACAATACATAACTTAACTTGACTGGCGTTGACCATTCCTACAGTCCTGCCCAAATGCTCAGATTTTTGTCCGACTAGGTTGTAGGTCTTCCACAATCCTCTGACCTTTCTCCACGTTAAAATTAAAATGAAAACTTTTCAAAATTATTTTCATGCTACCTCTTGGTAATGTCTGTATCCTTAGCTTTTCATTCGAATTTGTAAAAATTCCCTCCCCACTTGTTTTGATCTTGTAAATTGACCTAGACCTTTCTGAAATGAACATAGGTGAGATGGTGATGTATAAAATATATTTATACAATACTACTGTATAAAGTGATGTCAGTCCCACATGATATATAGTATCCTGCCTGTATTTAGAGGAGTGTCTATTCAGGGGATTTGTGCTGCAGTAAGCCCGGCCTCACCTCCAACGCTAGCAAGATTCCATAGGATAGATGTCAGGGTCACTAATTTAATCTATTCTCAGCTGACTGTGGGCCTGTCCACAGATATGATTACCACATGGTCTCTATGTCATAGTTTTGTAGTGGAAAAGATGTTTCTAGATGTATCCTGCAGTGAGGTATTATTTTTATAATTAATTATTACTATTAGTATTATTTTTTATTAATATTATTAGTGAGGGTGGTAGTGACCTAGTTGGTAAAACACTCGCCTAATAACCAGAAGACCCAGGTTCAAACCCCACTTACTACCATTGTGTCCCTGAGCAAGACACTTAACCCTGAGTGTCTCCAGGGGGGACTGTCCCTGTAACTACTGATTGTAAGTCACTCTGGATAAGGGAGTCTGATAAATGCTGTAAATGTAAAATTATTCTTCAGGTGTTTTTTGTTTATGAAGAAGAAGTGGAGGAAGAGAAGCCACCAACCCCCCCTCCTCCCGAGCCTGTTGTCATGGTGAATGACAGACCGCACAAATTTAAGGATCATTACTGCAAGAAGCCCAAGTTTTGTGATGTGTGTGCCCGGATGATTGTTCGTAAGTTTAATACACATCTACATGAATGAATTGAGGCTCATGGGTACAAACTCAAAAAGGAAAAAATGCTTTCTACTATACAACTATGAGTGTTGTAACCAATGACATAACAAATGTTTAATCACCCAGACATTTCTAGAAACCTGGACGCAGTTACCCCAAGATTTTTAAACGCTACTCACAGATGCATATATGCCCAAGATGTTACAAGAATTGTTGTAAATGTTAAAAGATCACAATAATTTTCAGATTTCAATAGTACAATAAAAAACAAAGGATAAAATTTAAAATTTAATTTAAAATTTTTATTTACTTTCCAAAGCAACAGGGAGACACAGTGTAAAGATGAAAGAGCCCTGGCTGGTGGAACAACTTGCCCTGCTCCATTCCACTAGCCAAGACTACACCACCTTTAAGAAGCAGTTGAAAACCCCTTTCAGACGAGTCCAACACTTACACACGCACAAGCACACACTAAAAAAAGAATATATGTCTGTGTGTGTGTATGTATGTATGTATGTATGTATGTGTATGTATGTATGTATGTATATATATATATATATATATACACACACACACACACACACACACACACACACACACACATATATATATAGATATATATATCTCAAGCCAGGTGGCGCATTAGACCAGGGGCTCATCTCCTGTTTCCAAAATGCATCACAAACTGCTTGTGAAAGCTGTTCTACTATGATAATTGGTGATGAAAATAAATTATGTTCAATAAGATGTACTTGTGTTTACCAACTGTTTATTCAGTTAAATAGCTGCATCCATGTTACCACGTCACGTTTGATGAGGTAATTTCACAGTTCGAAGACTCGTTCTCGCCCCCTACAGTGCAATTCGGCTAGGTATACATCCGCGCTAAAATATCAAGGTGAAAGTCATCATAGTGTAGAGGTTCTTCTTCTGCGTTGTGTAACTTTTTGATTTCGTTTCTTGAACCACAAATGATGAGCTGACACCCAAGAAATTTTCTGTGCAAAGTGTATTCTGTACAAAAAAAGCAAGATCGCGTCAGAACTTCGCGTCTTTCTGCACCTCTCTACTCACGCCATGTGTCCAAGAGACCTGAACCGGATCTCAAAAACAAAATAGAAGGAAATAGAAGGTCTTTAGGAAATAAGAAAATAAAAGACACAAGAAAGAAGAAATATACTTATAAATCTAGTGTAACCATTTAACTCCGGCACAATAGCTTGCGTAGTATAGACCCAGCTCCCAAACCAACTTTGTGAATAGATTAACGGCGATATTTTTTTATCGCCCGATAAGAGTCTCACGTTAACGCAGCACATTAACGGCGATAACGGCCCACCACTAATATATATATATATATATATATATATATACACACACACACACACACACACACACACACACATACAGACCAGACCTTGAATTTTACAGCCAACAATTTGCTTAACTTATTCATACAATAACACACATCTACACACACAACAGAAATCAGCCTGACTCAGAGTCACCCAAGATAAGTTTACATCCACGTGTGCGACACAGACAAACAGGGCTACCTAAAGTGCAAACGTGGGACACAGACGTTAACGATGAGACAGACAGCACTAAACTAGTGAAATGATTAATAAATGTGCGAAGAAAAAACAGTGCAAATCACGCTGTGCAAATTGGAGCAGTGCATTAATAGATCATATTACTCAGAGTGTCAGTATGTCGATCCAGAATGGAAAGTCCCCGAGAGTCTGGTGGCTTGTGGGATGAAGCTGTTGCAGAGTCTGGCAGTGAGGGCCCGAACGCTTCGCTACCTTTTTCCGGATATTAGGAGATTGAAGAGTGCATGTGAGGGGTGTGCAGAGTCCTTCACAATGCTGGTGGCTTTCCTGATGCATCGTGTGTGTTGTAAAGGTCCGTTATGGAGGGAAGAGAGACCCTGATGATCTTCTCAGCTGTCCTCTCTATCCGCTGTAGGGTCTTGCAGTCCGATATGGTGCAGTTCCCAAACCAGATGGTGTTGCAACTGGTCAGAATGCTCTCAATGGTCCCTCAATAGAAGGTGGTGAGGATGATCTTTCCTCAGCCTAGAGATGCTGCTGGGCTTTCTTGGCTGTTGAGCTGTTGTTGAGAGTCCAGGAGAGGTTCTTCTCATTCTTGTTGATGAGACCTACCGCGGTCGTGTCGTCTGAATGTTGGGGTAAAATTATAATTAAATTATCACACAAACCAAGTGAGTTTCTCCTTTATCAGCTTTGCAGGGGGGTCAGAGGAACCAGGCCGAGTACAAAAATGGCTCCACACTGTTTCCAGTTCGGTTCTCTTCCTGCCCTCTCCCCAGCTGCACAGCTCCTCTTGATTTGCCTCAGAGTGCATGTTGCACAATCCAAGAGGGGGAACCTCTGTTATGGTTAGATAGCACTACATTCATCAGGTCCCCCGAAAGTAGTCTGGACCAGACCGTTTTACGATGCCCCTATCTTAACTGTGAGATAATCTTTCAGTGGGAGATCAAACCGTGTCCTTTCAATCTATTAGTGACTTGTCCCAGTCACAAATAGTGCAAAAATGATTGGGCTTGCCATTCTCTCACACAAACATGGACATAATTACCACCGTTATCCTATTTGGGTTATGCAGGCATGGTTTATGCATTATGTGTCCCTCTTGGTGATATCTGTGGGGACAGTCCCATTAATTACAGCATTGTTAGCATTGGAGAATGGATGGGGGCTATTATTAGAAAATATTACTACTAACAAATGTGTAATAATAATAAAATAAAATCTACTAGTAGTTACTTTCATAAGGTAGTAGTTACTTTCATTAGTTAGTGCTTACCTAATTTGTATTTCTTAACTGTTAATAAAGTACTTTTTACTAATAAAATGCGCATAAGTGTTAGTTGCATTTTACCCTGTTTTGTTTGGTATTTCTTAATTTTAAACGTAAGACACTATTTACTAAAACATATAGAATTAATTAGCTAAAGAAAATGTGAGCAGATGTGAGTTATGGAATATTATGTTTTAACAAATCCTTTAACATAAACCAATCACTCTTTCCTCTCTATTAAATGCAGTGAACAACAAGTTTTGCATACGTTGCAAAAACTGTAAGACCAACATTCACCACCAGTGCCAGTCGTATGTGGAGTTTCAGAGATGCTTTGGAAAAATAGTAAGTATCTAAGTAAGTAACCTTTTTTGCCAACTATACAATTATGACATTATGACATAGTAGCCTAGTGGGTAACACACTCGCCTCTGAACCACAAAGTGGCGGCGTCAAACCCCACTTACTGCGGTCTCCGGGGGGGACTGTCCCTGTAACTACTCATGCCATAAATGTATATGACGTTTTTTCTCTCAAGCCTCCTGGTTTCAGACGGGCCTACAGCTCGCCACTTTATGATCAGGAGATTAATAACCCTGGTAAGTTTATAAGACATTTCCTCCCCTTGAACAGAGGTGCCTATGATCAGCTATATTTGGCCAAAATTTTGAGTCCATATAATAAGTATATAGATATTTAGATAGATATTTATCATTTTTAGATATTCCTACTCCATGTAAATATGCCTACTTTGTATCCTACTTGTTTCTCGTCTTACTTTAACAGGATCCTCTTTTCTTTCAGTATACTAGACTGTATATAGCTAAGATAACAATAAATGGACTTATTTGCAATATTTACTCTATGTAAATTCTTCCAGGTCCAACAAATCGAACTGACCCTGTTTTTGACACCTTACGAGTGGGTGTCATTATGGCCAACAAAGAGCGGAAAAAAAATTCAGAGGATAAGAAAAATGTATGCTGTTTTTCACAGTAGATCAGTTTGACCAACAACTTCAATTATAGAAAAATCACCTTACTCATTGTTAAATTATTATTCTTAATACATTAATTCATCAGCAATATATACTTTTTTTTTACAAGATGATGATGATGATGATGGAAGAAGAAGAAGCACAGCAACCTAAGGAAGAAGAGGAGGGAGGGGGAGGTGAGTATCATTTTCATTTGTCTATTATCACTGAGAGACATGCCATTTACTTGTCACTATGAATCGGTCACAATCAGTTTCTAAACGTCTGTTATTTCCAAGTTGTAAGTACAACTTTCAAATGATCTCAAGTGAAGTAATTGCAACTGCAAGGTATTTTTGGTATTTAATATTTTCTGTCATGGAGAGATGATGTTTCACCTATTTTGAAAACAGATGTTTATAAAAGACAACTAATCTTAGCCTTCTGCTAGGTGCATCACTATGCACAGTTATTTTCACTCATGAGCGTATCCGTAAAGTGCCTGGTACGCAGACTTAAAAAAACCTGTGAGGTAAATATGTGAACAACCTCACACAGAGAAAAATCAACACAAGGCCCATAATACATAACTCTTTAAAACCTACAGAAGCATATTTGCTTCAGTCACACACCATCACCTACAGACAAATTTGAATTTGACAATTGTTCGTGGATTGTTATGGCAGGAGGAAACTGGAGACACCGGTGCTAACATGCCAAAAGCCTTCAGACTCCACACACTCAACGTTTTTCCATTAGACATTTTTGAACTGTTCTGGTGTATTGAGGAATCAACAACAACAGCATTTATTTCTTCTTTAGCCCAGAATCAAATACAGTATGTCTCAATGGGCTTTGGCATGAGGTTTGGGCTCAATGGGCTTTGACATGCCCGAAAGGTGTAATGGTGAAGTCCAAAATTGTCCATTGAAAAGTATCTGTCCATGTTTGAAGGCACTGGACAGTGCAGAGTAGGTTTAAGTCCAGTGCCATGGTCTACAGTTTTTGGTCATTATGATGACATTGGTCCATTTGAAGATCCTTCTAGCTTCAGCTGTTATGGTGTTGGTGGCTGTGGTGACCCTATGGTACATTTCATGCTGGTACATCTCATCAGCAGCTTAATGCCAGGAACCAGGATTTCGAGTGGCTAAGAAAGAGGCAGATTAGACTGGGAATGAGTGAGGGCAGTGGTGGCATAGCAGGTAAGGAAACCTGCAGGTAGGGAGGTAATAGCCTAGTGGGTATCACACCCGCCTATGAACCAGAAGACCCAGGTTCAAACCCCATTGTAACTACTGATTGTAATTCGCTCTGGATAAGGGCGTCTGATAAATGCTGTAAAGGTAAATGAAACGGACCTGAAATCAGAAGGTTGCTGGTTTGAATCCCAAACCGTCACTAAAAGTGACTACCAGTAAAATTTCTCATTTAATATAAAATTATTTTATTAAAATACAATGCTCAACATAGACTGGTCTTTGATTACCTCAGTGACTTGTTAACAGAGTACTGCTCTACACGAGAATTATACTCTCAGCAGGTGGACGAGCCTTTTGCTACAGAACTGCTTTGGAACAGTCTATCTGCTAATGTTCAGAACTCAGATAAAGTGTCAATATTTAAGTCCAGGCTAAAGATACATCTTTTTTAAGTCAAGCATTCCATAAGAGTAAAAACTCACATATACTATGATGCTCACCTCACCTAGGCTGTCCCAGATAGTCCACCAGGGCCATTGTTGCACCCAACATGTACACAGTCATCTACCTTAACCACTCAGTCCCAACCAGCCAAGTTTAATCTATTTCTCTATGAGTTGCTGGTTCCTGGCAATGAGCTGCTGACAAAGCACACCAGCATCAAATGTACCAGATAGTAACCACAGCCACCAACACCATAAAGGCTAAAGCATCAGGGCTTTTGAAATGGACTAAAACTGTCCAGTCCATACTGCACTTTAGACTTTCCAACTATTTTTCTTGAACAAATCATTACAAACTCTGCACTGACACCTATTGCATGACATCCTATTTAATGGAGTTTTTCCTTGTGTGCAGAAAGGGTCAAAGTGTGGGGGGTGTTAACTGTAAGGCCTGTTAAAGCCCATTGAGACATACTGCATGTGACTTTGGGCTATAACATAATAAATGTTGTTGTTGATAATACACTACTACAGGTCCCGTAATGCAGCGATTAGTGGTTTAAGAGCGGATTTGCAGTTAAGGAAGCCGCAAAGAATAAGCATACTTAACATTAGACTTACAGCAATGAATGGGAGAAAGACCCCAGTTTGCATTAACATTTGAGTCATTAGGCTCAATGTAATCAATTCTGGTTCACAAGAACCCAACAAATTATTTTATTCACTCAGTTGTATTTTTTTTTTGCATAAGGAACCTAAAAGAACATTACAAGTTAGTCAAAGTATTCTCTAAAAAGGAAGGTCTTAAGCTGCTGTTTAGGGCTGTTCTGAAGTATAATAAGGAAGGATGGTGCTACCCCATGTTTGGCTTTGTAGGCCAGCATTGGATTGAGGTTTAGATGATTTAAAGTGAAGTGATTGTCACATGTGATACACAGCAGCACAGCACACAGTGCACACAGTGAAATTTGTCCTCTGCATTTAACCCATCACCCTGAGTGAGCAGTGGGCAGCCATGACAAGCGCTCGGGGAGCAGTGTGTGGGGACGGTGCTTTGCTCAGTGGCACCTCAGCGGCACCTTGCCGGCTCGGGATTCGAACCAGCAACCTTCTGATTACAGATTTCCTTAACCGCTAGGCCACCACTGATGGGCTGCCATCCAAGATTAAATGTCAGTTAGAAATGCAGAGATCTTGGAGGAAGCATGTACATCTGAGGGCGGAAAAGAGAGGATGAGTTGTGTGTTGCATAGTAGTCGTAGGATAACCCATGTGAGGAAAGGACCTCACCAAGTGATCTTGTATGGAGAGCGAAAAGGAGATGACCGAGTATTGAGCCCTGAGGGATGCCAGTGGAGAGTCTGTGTGAAGCAGACATGGATCCTTTCCAAGTCATTGGTAAGAAGCAAACCACTGCCATGCTGAGCCCTGAATTCCAGGTAGGATAGACAAAAAAAGTCTTGTGTCAAACTGTATCATATGCTGCAAAGAACAAGAACAGATGGGAGTATTGCTGGTGGCATGTAGCTTCTCAGAAACAGCCAGCAGGGTTGTCTCAGTAGAATGATCTGCTCTGAAACCAGACTGGTTGGGATACAGGAGGTTGTTATGTAACAGATGAAGTAATAGCTAATTGTAGACACAGCGCTCAAGGACTTTACACAGAAATGAGAGAAGACACACAGGCCGGTAGTTGTTGATGTCTGCAGGATCAGCTGTGGGTTTCTTTAGGGTTGGAAGAGCCCTGGCTGTTTTAAAGACAATTGGCACATGGGGATAAGGTCAGGGGAGATTGTTTGAAGCATTGTGGAGGGGAGTGGACAGGTAGTTGTGTTGCCTGTAGATATGATCAGGAGGATTTCATCTGATGTAAGATTTGAAAATTGTTCTAGAGCAGTTGCAGAGTCTTCAGAGGATAGTGTAGGGGTTGTAGTATTGGAGAATGTCTTTCAAGTTTGGTCAATCTTCCCTGTAAAATAGATGTCAAAATCTTCTGCGGTTAGGGAACATTGAGCATGGGAAGTTGTAGGGCTGTCGTGGTTGACATGTATCTGCAACATACCGTGGACATCGGGGGAAGTTCCGGTGGAATGGCAGACTGGGGTGGTGGTCCCCATTTTTAAGAAGGTGGACCAGAGGGTGCGTTCCAACTATAGGGGGATCACACTCCTTAGCCTCCCTGGAAAGGTACTGGAGAGGAGGGTCCGGTCAATAGTTGAACCGTTAGGGATCAATTTTTGCAAAAGGTTAGTGGAGAATTTGTATTGAAGATTCTGCTAATACAAAAGGTCTGAGCCAAGCTATGATTTCTTATATTTCCTCCCCACTGCTCTTAGTTCTCTATGATTGATGCAATGGATCAGATTGTCATGGAGCAGGGAAGGAGAAGTTCTTTTTGATCTGGAAGACAGTGGACAAAGATAATCCATAGAAGTGGCCGTTTCCAGTGGTAAGGTATAGAATGAGTCAGAGGTTGGAAGATGTGAAAGAGTGCAGGAAGATACAGATGAAGGTGCATTTTTTTGTTTTTGTTGGCATTGCCACAAAAAGAACCTGCTGAGGTCATTTCAGTGATCCTTTCATTAACACAAGTGTTAAGGAGCATAAGGATGGAGATTACGCTGATTGAGTTAGAATAGCAGACTGGATGCTTTAAAAGGAGGGTGATGCTTGAAATCATTCTTCTTCCTCTGTTAACCATGGTTACCTGCAAGAAAACACATGCAGTTATCATTACGTCGAATAAAAAGTGTTTCAAAGGCAAGGATATTGATGCTGTTAAGATTGCACCTAAACAAGCCATTTATCACTGTCATACGCCATCTCCAAATCCACAAAAATATGTGGATTGGTTGGGCAAACTCCCATGTCCCCTTCATCACCCCAGCAAGGGCAAAGAGCTGTTCCAGAGTTCCACGGCCAGGACAAAAACCACATTGCTCCTCCTCAATCTTAGGTTCAACTATTGACCGGACCCTCCTCTCCATTACCTTTCCAGGGAGGCTAAGGAGTGTGATCCCCCTATAGTTGGAACGCACCCTCTGGTCCCCCTTCTTAAAAATGGGGACCACCAGCCCAGTCTGCCACTCCACCGTAACTTCCCCCGATGTCCACGCTATGTTGCAGATACATGTCAACCACGACAGCCCTACCACATCCATAGCCATGAGATACCCAGGACGGATCTCATCAACCCCCGGGGCTCCGCTGCTGTGTAGCTGTTTGACTACCTCAGCAACTTCTGCCCCTTCGATCGGACCATCCATACCCAGGTACTTTAGCTCTGGTTCCTCCTTGGAATGTGCATTGTTGGGATTGAGGAGCTCTTCAAAGTATTCCTTCCACTGCCCAACTATATCCCCAGTCGACGTCAGCAGCTCCCCATCTCCACTGTAAACAGTGTGAGCGAGTTGCTGCCTTCCTCTCCTGAGGCATCGTATGGTTTGCCAGAACCTCTTGAAGCCGATTGGTAGTCTTTCTCCATGGCCTCACCAAACTCCTCCCATGCCCGGCGACTGCCACTGCTGCTCCCCCCTGCTTGGCCATCTGGTACCTGTCTGCTACTTCTGGAGGCCACCAGACCAGCCATGCCCTGTAGGTCTCCTTCTTCAGCCTGACGGTTGCCCTAACCTCTGGGTACGGGCTTACCACCACGACTGGCACCGGCCACCTTGTGACCACAGCTAGCAACAGCCACCTCAACAGTTGCAGAGCGGAACAAGGTCCATGTGATCAGAAGCCCAGTTGACAGCTCCACTCCTATGTTCACCTGAGTATCCAAAACGTATGGTCACAGGTCAGATGATAGGACTAGAAAGTCAATCATCGACCTGCGACCTAGGCTGCCCTGGTACCAAGTATACCGATGGGCATCCTTATGTTCAAACATGGTGTTTGTTATGGCCAAACTGCGGCTTGCACAGAAGTCCAATAACAAAACACCACTCAAGTTCAGATCTGGTGGGCCGTTCCTCCAAATCATGTCCCTCCAGGTCATGCTGTCATTGCCCACGTGAGCGTTGAAGTCCCCCAGCAGCACAATGAAGTCCCCAGTCAGTGCAGTATCTAACACTTGTCCCAGGGACTCCAAAAAGGGTGGGTACTCTGAGCTGTTTTTTGGTGCATAAGCACAAACAATACTCAGGACCCATTCCCTGACTCCAGCTCCTTCCTGCCAGAGAGGTGACGTTCCATGTCCCAATAGCCAGTTTCCTTGTCTGGGGATTGGACCACCAAAGCTCCCGCCTCCCTCCAGGGTGGGACCCTGGTAACCCTCCTGGCCGGGTACACTGGCTCTTTGTTCTTGCTTCCATGAAAGGTCTTCTGAACCGTTCTTTGTCTCACCCTTTACATAAGACCAATTTGTCATATGAGACCATATCACATGATCTTA
Source organism: Denticeps clupeoides (assembly GCF_900700375.1). Lineage (NCBI taxonomy): Eukaryota > Metazoa > Chordata > Actinopteri > Clupeiformes > Denticipitidae > Denticeps > Denticeps clupeoides. Next base: position 83,889 of record NW_021629761.1, on the reverse strand, counting down.
GGATTATTAGGGCTCTCAAACTCCTCCTCCACGAAAAGGTGATGGTTCAAGGAGGAGGTGTCTAAGATACTTTCTCCCAAAATATTATAAATTAAAACTGTTTGTACGATATAACATTTAGTATCTGGCAACACTGATAGGAACTCTTTCGAGAGCAAGGGAATGAGAGGAGAATTCCTGGTAAGAATGCAGAGAGGATGAAGAAGGCACAGTCAGAGAAGTCTGGTTGTAACCCCTTCTCCTCCATGTCTTTCTCAGTGTCTTGTAACCATATGTATGCGTGCTTGGTTGGTGTAATTAATAAATAAATGTGGCCGCCTCCGGGATGTGACCGGTCCCGTGTGCCTTATTTAGCCCTCAGCTGCTACATAATCCTGGCTCGGGAAGGGCGTCTCCAGGCAGGACAGAGTGGTCCATAATGTTGACAGCACTGTTCTGAAAAAAAGCATTTGTGGTATTTATGTAGTTGTTGTTATTACCAGCATAAAAGTCTTTCCTGTAACATGGTGTAACATTAATATTTCATTTCAACGTGGCTTATAGACAAATTGGCTTATTTACAATCAATCAAATTTGTAAATAAGCCACAAAAGTACATTGTTAAAAAGCACCTAATAATGGAACAGTAGTAATATTAATTACTAATTAATACACTAGAACAAAAATCAATTCCTTTTTATTTTTTACAGCAAAACAAGAGGGAGACAAGAAAGGTGACAAAGGGACAACAGATGACAAGGTACACAACAGAAAATATACATTGATGACCTGGTAAAATAAAAGGCAATTAAAAAATCTAAATGATAATTGCCTCCTAAAACTTATAACTGATTGGGCCACCATTATTACCAACAACTGTTTGTAATATTGGTCCACTCATCTTTGCAGAATTGTTGTAGTTCACCAACGTTGGAGGGTTTTCCATCATGACGGTTGGTGGAAATGTTTTAGGGGAGGGGTGGGAAATTCTCTGGGTGCAAAAAGCATGAGAAACAGAAGGTAACCTTTCCGCTTATGATGACATAAGGATCTAATTCAAGATCTGATCGGCTGAGCTGCTGCTCTCTGAACAGCGAAGCAGAATGGCCAAAGCATGCTTTAGATCTATCGTCATTTCTAGCCACTGCAAGACCACAGACAAGATAGGGGAACTTGTATTAATGTTAAATAGTCTCACAAAGTGATAGGGGACCTTTAACCTGTTAAGAACATGCAACTGAATACCAACTGAGTACACTGTGAAAAATGTCTGTGATTTTAATGGTGAAGAGGTAAAAAGGATGGTACTCAATACTATTTTTGATACTACAGGGTGAGTATCAAATGTCCCCATTTTTAAGGTGCAAAAAATTAGTATTTAACACATACAAACAAGCATGAATTCTGGCCCTCATAGACCTGTTACTTCTTCTATCCTTCACTCGTTACGTTAATTGGCACCTCTTTAAAGTTATCTGTATAAAAGACACCAGTCCACACCTTCAAACAACTCCAACCTCCACAATGGCCAAGACCAGAGAGCTGTCTAAGGACACCAGGGACAAGATTGTACATCTGCACAAGACTGGGATGAACCAATCTACAACATGGGCCACAAATGATCTTGAGAACGGTGAGGAAGCAGCGCAGAACTACACAGGGGGAACTGGTCAGTACCTGAAGAGAGCTGGGACCACAGTAACAAATGTTACCAATAAAAACACACTACGTCATCAGTATGAGGATTGGGAAAATGTCAGGTGGTCAGATGAGACCAAAATGGAACTCATGTTTGGTGGGGGAAGAATGCTAAATTGCATCCCAAGAACACCATACTCACTGTGAGGAATGGGGGTGGAAACATTATGCTTTGAGGCAGCTTTTCTGCAAAGGGGTCAGGACGACTGATCCATATTAAGGAAAGGATGAATGGGGCCACAGTTGAAGTGAACCTATGAAGAAAATGACAGACTTGTAGCATTTTTTCAATGCTAGGGGACAATTGGTGCCATGTGTGGCTAAATAAATACATAAATAAATGAATCAATAGGTAAAAAGAAACAATGAATAAATAAATAAATAAATGCATTTTAATGTTTTTGAGCCTAACTTATGTCCCAGAAGTGAAAATAAAAATATATGCGCATTGTGCAATTACATAACTGAGAGAGAAGCAAAGACTCAGGAATTCTTTTACTTACTTCAATTGATTTACTTCTACAGTTTTGCTAACAGTTGCAATTAAGATCTTCATATTTTGTTTGAACAATTTTACTCCCCTCTCGAAACGTGTATGTAGCTAGGAAAGGGGCTGCCCGCTGCAATGCCTGTTAAAAATGACTGTAGATTAAAATTTCTCCCAATCTCCCTTGGTCTGGAGCTCCATGCAAGACCTCACCTCATAAAGTTTCAATGATGATGAGAACGGTGTGGAACCAGCCCAGAACTATGGGTTCATAGTCACTAAAACAACAGTTGTTAACAAAGTACGGCGTAAAGGACTGAAATCCTGTAGCCCGCAAGGACCCCCTGCTCAAAATCGAACTCAAGGACGAGGAATGCTGACTATGACTCCAACAACACTGTCCCAACCATCAAACATGGAGGTGGAACCATTGTGCATTGAAGGTGTTTTTCTGCCAGGTCTTGGATTGGCCTGGTCAGTTTCTAGACCTTAATCGCGTAGAAAGTCTGTGGAGGGTCTATGGCCATTTGATATGCATTTTTCTGGATTTTTTTTATTATCGTTCTGTCTCTCACTGTTCAAATAAACAGACCACTGAACTTGGTCATTTCTTGGGCCAGCAGGGGTTCAAAAATGTAAAGACATAAGCGGAGAGTGTTGAGTCTACCCTAAAACAACCAGACCGGATGATCTGCTGTGGTGACCCCTAACCCCAGCTAAAGTGAAAGAATGACATTTTGTATACAAACTGCATTTTTGTTCCACACCTCCATTATTGTGAACTGCTTATTTGACTCTTACTGTATTTATATTTTTCACCTGGCATAAACTCTCCGTTTAGGCCAAGAGTTGCCCTGGATTTCAATGCAATGTGAATGGAGTGTGATAATCTTATTTTCAACAGCAGAAGTATACAAGTTGAATAGTGAAAGACATTATTTTTGTCATTGTGATAAACAGCAAACACGGTGCACACAATGAAATGTGTCCTCTGCATTTACACCATCACCCTTAGTGAGCCGTGGGCAGCCATGGAAGGTGCCCGGGGAGCAGTGTGTGGGAACAGTTTCTTGCTCAAGAGGACCTTAGTGCCAGCTTGGCGGTTAAAAATTTTAACTGAATCCAGTTCCTGCCCCACTAATAATGCTACAACTGTGGAAACAATGCAATCCACATTAATATTGACACCAAACACAAAGCAGGTAGCTGCCAATAGGTTTGATATATGCAAAGTCAGTGAATGGCTTGTAAAATTTTTTACTTGCTCCTGAATGTGAACAGTCAACCTGCACAAAGTCTTTCCCTGTTGCTGAAGTTCTGCCTGCATGTGAGGAAAGTTCCACAGGTCACAGTGTTGCAGCCTACCAGACAGCAGTTGCAGCTGCTTTTAAACGCCTTCACAGAGCTGACCATGTTGACTACACACTTATCCTTACCAGTGGTGGAAAAAGTATAGAAAAAATGTATTAAGTAAAAGTATTTTTTCACTTTGCTTAAATTGATTTAGAATTTTCTTTGAGTAAAAGTTACTTCGTTACTTCCAATTACTTGATGTAAAAAAGAACTAGTCATAAATCCTATTCAGCAACAATTGTTTTTATGCAGTATAAATGTACAAACTAAGTACGGACCACCCTATAAAACATTTTTAAGCACAGTTAAAAGAGCAAAAAAGTACCAAATTCTGAATTTATGATGCAACTCAAACATTACAATAAAAACAAAAAAAAAAGCCAAAACTTAAGAACCCAAAATGTTTCTTATTAAGAAACTGTGCTTTTGTTCTTTCTATTGCAAAAATAAATATATCAATAGTCTTAACTGACAATTGAGCATGCTGACTGCTGATATAAGAAATGAAATAAAGCGCCCTGCCCCACAGAATACTACAGTATTATACTGTAAAGCTCTTCTTCAGTTTGAGCAATGCAATGTATGGAATATACAGGCAAACAGCATATAGAGTGCATCCGTAAAGTATTCACAGCACATACCTCTGACATGTTTGCGTGTTTAATGTTTTCACTAAATGATTGGTTGCATGCTAAAAAACGCACTTTGTGATGCACTTTGTGATGCACTTTGTGATGCACTTTGTGATCGATTGAAAATGGCTCCACAATTGAATGATTTGGCACCACTGTTTTAACCCTTTAGTGAACAGTCCAGTTGCAACCTCCTAACATACGCTGCAGGATAGTGGTGGCCTAGAGAGTAAAGATGCAGACTCGTAACTGGAAAGTCCCCTTGATCAAGGTACCGTCCCCACACACTGTTCCCCGGGCACTTTTTATTGCTGTCCACTGCTCACTAAGGGTGATGGGTTAAATACAGAGGGAATACATTTCATTGTGTGTCACCGTGTGCTGTGTTTGCTGTCCTATCACAATGACACAACAATCAATTTCACAAGGTTTTGTACACAATATTAAAATGTAACTAAAATAGTAATCATTTTTTTCTATAAGTAACTAATTTCCTACACTAATGTAATGGATTCAATTACGTAACACCATTACTCCCCAAAACTGTAAATCCGAATGCATGAACAGCCTATATGCAATAATTACTTTCAACATTGGTGGCTATAATTCTGGTTCTGTGTTTATTTCAGAATAAGAAGCAGCTTGGCAATTTTTCTCAGACACATTACTACATGGCCCTGTATCGTTTCAAAGCCATTGAAAAAGATGACCTTGACTTCCAGTAAGACAACCGTACATGTTTTCTCTCTTTTCAAAGCATGCGTGGTGTCACTAACCTCTAGTTCATCACAATGTAAATACTAAAATCAAAGTCAATCTTGCTGATTCGTACTGGTATATGTAGCACTCATCTGCTAGAATGTACTTCCTCAATACTACATCATAATACATATTATAAATTCCGAACTATAATTGCTTTGAGAACTGTGGCTTTTACAATGGCTAATTTTATTGATTTTTATAGGTTAACTAGCGTCCCGCCAACACATAGGACCAATTAAGCTGTTTCAGTAAACTCACTCACACTTAATTATCCAGATCAGACATTTTGCGCTTCATGCACAGACCCTAATCATGGAGAGGACACAAAGAAATGCACATGATACGACTTTTAAGCTGAACGCAAAAAAATGCCAATAGAAAAGGCACAACAAAGTATCAGTGTGAACCGTGCATTTAAAGTGGCACTCCAAGTTCAGTAGGAGGCTTGAATGATGAATGAAAAGATGCAAAGTCTGCCAGTGGATCATGACAGTGTGAATCCCCCATCACCATCAAGCTTTAAAAAGGCTGTTCAATTCTGAGGCTGAAGAGGACTTGGATGGTTTTAGCGCACAGTAGGACTATGGATATAGTGATTAATGACTTTTGCGGGCAGGTATGTTCCTGTATTTTGTAGGGCAGTGGTGGCCTAGCAGTTAAGGAAGTGGACCCGTAATTGCCGGTTCAAATCCCGATCTGCCTAGGTGCCACTGAGCAGAGCACCGTCCCCACGCACTGCTCCCCATGTCCCTGTCATGGCTGCCCACTGCTCACCAAGGGTGGTGGGTTAAAAGCAGAGGACACATTGTGACACATTTCACAATGACAATCACTTCACTTTTCACAGAGAAAGCGTGTGCTTATGTTAAGGCATAAGAAGATAAGTTTAGTACTGTTAAAAGCACTTTTCTATTTACTGTTTGTACTATTAAAAGCATTTGCAATATGTATGTAGTTCTGGAAATTACTGGCATTTATTTAATTAAACGTTAAAAAAAGAAAAAAGAAACTCAGTTAAAACTTGCTCCATTTCATCAGGGACCCCTGCGGCTTATAGAAAAGTGCAACTTATTTTTTTTTTTTATTAGTCGATGTGGTCTATATATAGGTGTGCTCTATAGTCAGAAATTTACGGTAATTAAGATGCAATAATTTCTCTATGCTGTCATTTCGTGCATGTATAACAATATACCACGGTACCCCAGTGCTGACTAGAGGAGGATCTTTTATTCCTCTCAAGGTTTCCTTGCTACTGTTGCTTTTGGCTTGCTCACTAGGGGCCTTGAGCTGCTGTTCTTGAGCTGCTCGGGCAGCGGTGGCCTAGCGGTTAAGGAAGTGGCCCCATATTCAGAAGGTTGCCGGTTCAAATCTCGATCTGCCAAGGCGCCACTGAGCAAAGCACCGTCCCCACACACTGCTCCCCGGGTGTCTGTCATTTCGATGTGTCACCATGTGCTGTGCTGCTGTGTATGACAATATCTTCACTTTATTATTGTGAGATGCCAATGTACACTGTAAAATAATGTACATGTATAAATGTAAAGACTTTCTCAAAAAAAGGACGGTTGATTTTAGTGCTTGGTTTAGTAATAATTTTGGGAGGTTTACAATATGTGTGTTTTCCAGCCCTGGAGATCGCATCACAGTCATAGATGACTCTAATGAGGAATGGTGGAGGGTGAGTTTTTTCCATAAAAACATATTTATAATGTTTCTTCTGCATAGCCAAAACTATGAGAAAACTGATTTGTCTCACTTACACAAGACCTGTACCAGTACCTGATAGGATGTGTAAGTGATGCATGCATTCTGAATGCAAATGGGAACGTATGTTTGGCCTATTCTTTTATTATTTTTAATAAAAAAAACAACCTGATATGGTATTGTTTTGGTATAACTGACAGGGTAAGATTGGGGAAAAGACAGGATACCTACCAATGACATACATCATCAGAGTGCGTGCAGGGGAGAGAGTCTACAAAGTCACACGCTCTTTTGTAGGAAACAGAGAGATGGGACAGATAACACTGAAGAAAGACCAGGTAATCTTTACAGGAGGAAAATAAAATTATAATATTTAGAATATTAAAACATCACAATGTGTGCAATACAGTGCATCTGGAAAGTATTCATAGTGCAACACTTTCTAGATTTTGTTATGTTACAGTCTTATTCCAAAAAGGATTAAAAGAATTTTCCCCTTACAGAATTCTACACACAACACCCCATAGTGATAATGTGAAAAAAAAAGTTTTTTGGCAAATGTATTAAAAATAAAAAAACTGAGAACATACATATGTATTTGCAGCCTTTGCCATGAAGCTCAAAATGTAGCTCAGCTGCATCCTGTTTCCCTTGATCATCCTTGAGATGTTTCTGCAGCTTAATTGAAGTCCACCTGATTGGACATGATTTGGAAAGGCCTGTCTATAGAAGGTCCCACAGTTGACAGTTCATGTCGGAGCACAAACCAAGCATGAAGTCAAAGGAGTTGTCTGTAGACCTCCGAGACACAAATCTTGGAAATGTTACAGATCAATTTCTGCTGCTTTGAAGGTTACAATGAGCACAGTGGCCTCCATCATTCATAAGTGGAAGTAGTTCAAAACCACCAGGACTCTTCCTAGAGCTGGCCAGCCACCTAAACTGATTGATCAGGGAAGAATGGCCTTAGTCAGGGAGGTGATCAAGAACCCAATGGTCACTTTGTCAGTGCTCCAGAGGTCTTCTGTGGACAGAGGAGAACCTTCTAGAAGGGCAACAATCTCTGCAGCAATCCACCAATCAGGTCTGTATAGTAGTGGCCAGATAGAAGCCACTCCTTAATAAAAGGCATATGGCAACATGTCTGGAGTTTACATTTCATTTACATTTACAGCATTTACCAGACGCCCTTATCCAGAGCGACTTACAATCAGTAGTGACAGGGACAGTCTCCCTGGAGACACTCAGGGTTAAGTATCTTGATCAGGGACACAATGGTAGTAAGTGGGGTTTGAACCTGGGTCTTCTGGTTCATAGGCGTGTGTTACCCACTAGGCTACTACCACCCCTGAAGGACTTGCCACCTGAAGGGCTCATAGACCATGAGAAACAAAATTCTCAACAATGAATGGCAGGTCTCATTCGCGGTGCCTAGTTGGAGGAAAACAGGCACCGCTCATCACCACTCCAATACCATCCTTACAGTGGAGCATGGTGGTGACAGCATGATGCTGTGGAGATGTTTTTCTGTTGCAGGAAATGGTAGACTAGTCAGGATAGAGGGAAAGATGGCTGCAGCAATGTACAGAGACATCCCTTAACTCAGCAGGACAACAACCCTAAGCATATGTACATTTTTTTTTACATTGTCAATATGTACAGTATGTATCAGTATCAATATGTTGAATTCTGAGGAAGAACACTATTTAAACCATTTTGGAATAAGACAAAATGTGGGAAAAGTGCTACGCTGTGAATACTTTCCGTATGCACTGTAATGTTAACAAGTGTAATATTTAATGGTTTTAAATAAGTGACTATTCTGTGGTTCATGATTATCTGTTAAAACCTAATATTTGATGTTTTTTAATTATCTGAACATATCTGCATTTCAGTTGGACTTGATGAAATTGCTTCTCTTTTGCACAATAGTAAACTGTTTGTGACATTTTAGAATCCTTAATAACATGAAAGTAATACACTGTCTCAACAGATTGTGGTAAAAAAGGGTGAGGAAGTCAATGGATACCTGAAGGTCAGCACTGGACGGAAGTTGGGTTTCTTCCCGGCTGATCTGCTTCTGGAGATTTGAATTATAGACTTGTTAACTATTCGTTTTATATACAAAGAACATCCGTAAGAACATTACGTCAAACAAAACATGTAGACGAAGAAGATAGGCTGCACTAAAAACCAGTGAAATTAGTGCTGATGGTACAGAGTATAAATGTGCAAATGCTGCTGTAGTAATGGTGCAATACTGCTATAACAGAAATGTAATAAAGATATGTTCTGAACTTAAGAGGTAGAGTGCGTGTTTGTCACGTCAGAATGGAAAGTCCATGGGTGTTCAGGTGTTCAGATTGGAACGTCGCTACCTCAAAGAAAGAAGTCCAGTTGCCATGAGTCAACTTTCAGAATCTTCAAATTTTTCTATATTCCACAGTATTGCAAATATTGCAAGTATACAATGAACCAATATGCAAATATTGCAAAAATATTACACTTTTATGTTTTTACAGGTAGGGTGAAGGTGTGCAAATGAGTAAAGTGAAAGTAAAAAATGTGTGCAAGATTCTGGGGGAATTGAGTCCAGAAGTGATTGAAAGTGAAAGTGTTGGAGTGTATTGGAGTTCTATGTACTGTTGTTGTTGAGAACTCGGATAGCCTGCGGGAAGAAGCTCCTCCTCGTTCTCTCTGTGTTGGACTTCAGGGGGTGAAAGCGCTTCCCTGATTGCAGCAGAGAGAAGAGTCCATTGTTCCTGGCCCTGGTCCAGCACCACTTGCTGTAGATTGATTGAAGGTCAGGGAGCTTGATACAGAAAACGCATTTAGCTGATGGAACCACCCTCTGTCCTGCATGGTGCTGTTCCCAAACCAGGTTGAGATGTTTCCCATCAGGATGCTCTCTATGGTGAAGGAGTAGAGGTTCCTGAGCACCTGAGCAGGGAGGTCTAAAGTCTCTGAGGCGTCTGAGGTGGTAGAGACCCTGCCGGGCCTTTTTCACCACGGTGTGGATGTGTGGGGACCATGACAGGTCCTGCGTGATGTAGACACTGAGGTATTGGAAGCTGTCCACTCTCTCCACTGGGCTCCTGTTGATGACAGGGTTCTGGTAGGTCCTCTCCTGCTTTGTACTGAAGTCCACTATTAACTTATTTGTCTTGCTGACGTTCAGGTGGAGATTGTTCCTCTGGCACCAGTTCACCAGATTTCCAACCTCCTCCAGGTAGGCCGTCTCGTTGTTGTTGGAGATCATTCCCACCACGACAGTGTCATCAGCAAACTTGATGATGGTGGTGGAGTTCGTAGTGGCTGCACAGTCGTATGTGTACAGGGAGTACAGCAGGGGGCTCAGAACACAGCCCTGGGGGGCTAGAGTGCTGAGAATGATGGAGGCTGAGACATGTCCACCCATCCTTACTGCCTGTGGGGACGGTGCTTTGCTCAGTGGCACCTCCGTGGCACCTTGGTGAATCGGGATTTGAAATGGCAACCTTTTGATTATGGGGCCCACTGGATCCCTTTAGGGGAAAACAGAGTCACAGTTGCCTGCATAATGGGAGATAACTTGGGCTCACACATGATTGGTGGGGTTACAGAATATTTATTTTGCCTGGGTGAGTATTTCTGTAGATACTGTCTTGTCTTGAGGATTTCACTCGAACCCTCATAGTGTTGCCCCCCTTAGAGTTCCTGCTAGTTACAATAAGAGTGTGCAGTTTTTGGAGAGCCATTCTGGAGTAAGCATGCACCAGGGCATTAGAAAGAACACTGTTTTTAACAAGCTGTCATTTGTCCATGTATGCAAAAAAGGGGTTCACTTACAAGTCTTTAAATAAAAGACATTCTCTGGTGAAATTCCCAAACATCACTCCCAGCCAGGGAACAAAGCTTGGAGGCCATCAAGTCCAAAACAGGTAGCTATTGAGGTTCTTGCCAGTTTTATTGCGTGACAGAATTGAAGAGCCTAACAGTCCTGTATGGCAAATGGTACTACTTTTGAGGAAGCTATTGGAACTTGTCTGTGCACCTGTACTTGCAAAGTCTCAAATTGCTTACATGAAAGTGCTGATTGAGGAGTACATAGAAATATTTCCATATGCAATTCTCCGACACACACACAACTGATTCACTATGCAGACTTTTGCAGCCCACACATGGACCACGCGCTTCGAAAGCTACTTCAAGCGCTGTATCAAGTAAAAACTTATAAAAAAATGTGAGTAAGTCTCAGGTGGATAGGCATCAATTATTTCAGGCTTATCAGTGTCAAGGCATCTTGTTCAGACCACAGGTGCAAGTATCTGAGTAAAACCAGCCTTTGTCTTGAACTCTGTGGTGGTGGCATCAGATAGACAATTTGAGAACTTTGGACTAAACACATTTAACTCATTTGTCACAGATAAAGTTGAAGTCCAAGGAACTACATATGTAAATGGAATGCTTGTCTTATAGTCATGTGCTAAAATACAGTTGGGGCAAATTGCATCTATTGTTGTTAAAAGTAAAACAACTGTGACTCTACTTCTCTGGGAAAAGTCTGCCAAATCTGAGCTTGGCATTTATGAATTTAATAAAAATAGTTCAAGCAAAGAAATGGTTTGCAAAGAAATTGACCAACTCTGCGATTATCACTGTAAAATTGTCTTTTACCACAGAGGTGTCCAGTTACTCCACCCAGTTAAGCATATGCAAAAATGGAGCATGTGAAAAAGCAATGCCATGAACTGAAAATTGAAAAAGCAATGCCATCACTCAGGAGTGATGAGATGTAGTCACTTATCACCCAACTAAAGGTGTAAACTGTGTTGATGACCTCAGTTTTATCAAGCCAGAGGATGTTGAGGGAATTCTACCTCCCATCAAGTGCAGAAGACTAATCCAAGCTTTTGTTGATGTATAATTTTAATTAATGGATTGTGGCGAAAAGCATTTAGCCACTTACAGAGTTGTTTTGTCACACTCATACATGTCAAGAAATTTTTATATCACACAAGTTTTATTTTATTTTTCCAGTCACAAGCCATTATTGGCACCACTTCTGCTCCTTTGCTACAGCAGAATTTACAAATCTCACCTGAATCACCTGGTTCCATCGAGTGTTCTTGGTCCTGTGAGGCACAGAATGCCACCCAACCTTATGCTTGCCCAAGGTGAAAAGAAAAGACGGAAACCTAAAGAAAGAAGGGAACTGATTCACATCATTGTTGATGATGTACTTAGGAAAGACCAAGCAAGGCCTGGAAGAGCAAAGTTAAGGAACATTGGAAAGAATAATGTTGAGCAGTATCCATGCTCATTCCAAGACCGAGCTCTCCATGGAACTAAAGTTGTTGGAACTGGATATGACGCTCTGTTCATCAGCTTAAAAATTGAGTTTACAGGCCCTTAAACTTTGGCTCAGCCAAAAGACCAGCAGATGATGAGATGTGACCAAGAAGAAAAAGTCCTTCCAATCAGATCACTATGTCTGTGTGCAGTGGTAGACTTCCTGGATTCTAAAGGTATACCTATTAAAGGGGCTGATCCTGTACAACTGATCTGTGGAATTGCAAGATTCTTCAAAGAGAGTCCTAACCAAGGAATTAAGATTTAACTCTTAATATCTTCCTTTTGAGGGGAGAGACATTATCTACATTTACATTTACGGCATTTATCAGACGCTCTTATCCAGAGCGACTTACAATCAGTAGTTACAGGGACAGTCCCCCTGGAGCAACTTAGGGTTATGTGTCTTGCTCAGAGACACGATGGTAGTAAGTGGGATTCGAACCCGGGTCCTCTGGTTCATAGGCAAGTGTGTTACTCACTGATGAGGAAATGATCCGAGATCATTTCAGATTGTGGAAGAGTAACTTCTATATTTAAACCGAAGGTCAGTACGAGATCGAGCGTGTGACCACCTTCATGAGTAGGTCCTGTCATATGTTGGTTAACTCCAACTGAGTCTAGTAAAGACAGGAATGCTGTTCTTAGTGAGTCTTCTAATTTATCACAGTGGATGTTAAAGTCACCGACAATTAGGGCTTTATCCACAGATACAACTAAGTTGGAGACAAAATCTGTAAATTCACCAAGAAACTCAGAATAAGGTCCAGGGGGTCTATAAATAATAACCAATGGAATGACTACATGAGTTATGTTGGTATGTAGAATCTCAAAAGAGTTAAATCCATGTCCGGGTTTATGAGTAATACCGAGGTTATCATTATAAATTACTGCAATGCCACCTCCTCTTCCAGTTAAGCGAGGTTGGTGTACATAGCTGTATCCAGGAGGACGAGACTCGTTCAATGCTACAAATTCATTTCGGTCTGGCACAGTACATCAAACCCCTGATCTGTAATAATTTCACTGACAAGCTAACATTTAATAATCCTATTCTTATATTGGGGCAGTGGTGGCCTAGCGGTCCTGTAATAAGAAGGTTGCAGGTTCGATTCCCAATCCGCCAAGGTGCCACTGAGGTGCCACTGAGCAAAGCACCGTCACCACACACTGCTCCCCGGGCGCTTGTCATGGCTGCCCACTGCTCACTCAGGGTGATGGGTTAAATGCAGAGGACAAATTTCACTGTGTGTGTATCACATGTGACAATCACTTCACTTTGTATATCAGAGGTGCTGGTGGCACGTTCAGTAGGAATGATAGTAACACGTAGTAAGTAAGTAAGACATTCTGGGAAAGGGATTTTATTAATAAACAGAAACAAAACCAGCGTGATGGTGGAATTGACAGAACATGGATTGACAGAACATAGATTGAAGTGTGCCGGTTTTTCAACTGGTCCTAGTACATCTGTCAACAATTCCAGGACGGCATACTTCCAGCTAAGAAACATTGCTAGAAATAGGATATTTTTCTCAATTTCTGATTCTGAAATGAGTTCACGCAAACATCTAGATTGGATTACTGTAATTCTCTGTTTTCTGGTTGCTCTGCTGCTTCATTGAATAAACTTCAGCTTGTCCAAAACTCTGGTTCTTACACGCACTAGAAGGAATGATCACATTACGCCTGTATTGTCTACTTTGCAGTTAAGTTTTGTATTGACTTTCATGCATTCAACACCCCCCTTACCATTATTAACGCTGCAGTAGTTAGTGCCACCTGAACTGTCTAGTTCTCTCTTCAGTTACTGTCATTTGTTGCTAACTATTGTCACGTCCATGCGGGCATGACGCGACGGGTGAACGTAGAGGAGGACGAGGAGTGACGAGGAACGAAGAATGAAGGACGCTTTCACCTGACATCACGGAACAGGGGTTTAATTGGTGAATCACAGGACAGGGGAGACATCCGAGACGAAGACACTGGTGAACATAGAACATAACTTCAAAGACCTGACAGCGGACAGAAACGAACAGGGCAGCTTTATACAATTAACACAGGTGAAAACGATTAGGGAACATTACACATGACAACAATGAAACTCCGGTCCGGATCCTGATCTTGACCCGGACCAGAGTAACCCCCATTTCGGACCGGATCCTGACAACTATGTACTGTATCCTTCACCATCCTCTCCACTGTGGATGGTACATCCTGCCCTGGGGAGTGTCAAGGTTTGGAGTCATCACATGACACAGTCACACAATCAAATGGAAACTGGTTGTCCAGAGCTACATTGTGCAGTTCAACAGATGCCAAAATTACACCCTTTTTCATGCTTAAAGAACAGAGTCCCTCCAACTGGTCCAATGTAAAGGCGGATGAAGAGCTCCACCATAGCGACTGTGCGTGGTGATGTATTGTCTCTCCCGTCTAATAACAGCGCCAGATCTGTCATGGCTGAATATGATTACTGTCATTGCTCTTATTTAAATTGGTCTTTCATTGTTTGACCTACAATGTTACATCAACATCCCTCTCTGTATCTCTCCTTCCCGAGGTTTCTTCCTTTTTTCTCTCTTCTACAGGTTTTTTAGTGGAGTTTTTCCTTGTGTGCAGAAGGGTCAAGTGTGGGGGGTGTCAACTGTAGGGCCTGTCAAAGCCCATTGAGACATACGGTATGTGATTATGGGCTATATAAGAAGTAAATGTTGTTGTTAATAGTTAAAACAAAAAATCCAACAGAATATTAACATTAAATATAACTCTACACTGTGTGAAAACAGAACTAGGTAGTGCCTTACATTAAAAAATAACAGAATACAGCAAGATACCATATAAAAGAAGAAAGAGCTGTTGAATTTTTCCTGTGATTGGCTGAAATGGTTTATGCTAATTTAAAGAGGTTGGACAGGTTATGGGAAGTGTTGATGCAGCCGCATTCATTTACCTACTAAAGCTGCATGGCCTGGTTTTGGCCCTTGTGCCGTTTATGTTGGTCCTTATTAAAGGACCAACTTGCACATATCTCGTGCGCCTTCTTCACCCCTCAGCCCTTCAGGCATGACACTGACCACATCTTTCCCTCTGTTTTCTCATTTGTCTTCATTCTTTTCATACTATTCAGAAGAAAGCGAAATCTCCTTTGAGATCTTCCAGGCAGGGAACATACACACACACACACACACACACACACACACACAGTGTTGAAAATAGAACGGAACTTCACCACATAGCATCACATCTCTTTTTTTCTTCTGTAAAATGCTGTTGTTTAAGAGGCTGGCTTTAGGACCCAGCATTAAAGGAGGAGAAGGAGACAATATTTTAATCTGACCATAGAACCTGCCACTTCCGTGGTGGTGAGAAAGAGAATGTGTTGTGAGGTTGTGCGTAAGGCTCTGCTTTGAGGGGACTGTTTTAGAGTTTTGTCTCAGCGTTTGTGTGAGACTGTGAGTGTGACAACCCAATGGATACACAAAGACAGCTTCTGCAGGACTTCCTGGCTGAGGTGGCCTTTAAGGAGACTGCACAACCTCCCAGCGAAAATGCATTTGAGGTTGAGTTCTCGGTGAGTAATCTTCAGCTGAGAGCACCTGCTTCGGCGTCAGTTGGTTTGCACAAATCTATCTGGATTTTGTCACTACATTTCCGTCATCACTGGAGGCAGGCAAACTGGTCTACTTTTAACCCTTAGTTCCACTTGTTTAACTGCTAAACACACACACAAAGACACTTAACATATACAGACTTCCTCTTAGCACATCAATACTTCACCAAAAAGCAGAAGTACAGGTCTGACATTTCTAACATTTTCCCAAGGTGTACAGCGAGGTAGGCCTACAACTCATGAGAGACAGTTATTAAGTTATTAATAAATGGCTACTTGATCTCTGTATTAGAATATGTAAAGCTACTCAATGAATACAGACTTTTTTAAGTAAGTAATACTTACTTGGTCTCTGCAATATGTTATGCATTATGGTTCACGGTCACAGCAACCTGCCCATATCATAAATCTTTCACAATATGTTTTAATTCCGTGACAGCAATGACCCCATTAACAATTTCATTAATTCAGCATGTCAGCATGTCTAGTAACAGTTCTGTGTGGATCTATACATTACACAAAGTGAGTGAGTTATCTGATGTATTAGTGCAGGGTTTTGTGTGGTCCATAGTCCAGGCATTCATGAGAACATTATTTGTCCAGTAAAGAGGCTATTTTCAGCTGGTAGGGCATCCAGGCAGTTGTTTGGTGGGATGAAGCTGTGATCAAGGTTGATGCTGGTTGTAACTCTCTGATACTCTGCCCACCCATCCATCTCATCAGCAGGTTCATCTAGTACTTTTCTGACTAAGCCAATATATATATATTTTTTTTTCTGTTCATGAAAGCAAGGAAGACAGGATAGGGGTAATGTGGTCACCTGTTAGGATTGTTAGCAGCTGCATACAATTAGAATATGTAATGTCATTATGTATAAAGCAACTCAATAAATATATTTTTTTTTCAAAATTAAGTAATACTTACTTAGTTTCTGTAATATGTTGAGCTTTATGTTTCACTTTTTTCACAGCCGGCTGCCCATATCCTAGCTGGCTGCCCATATCATGTTTCACAATATGTCTTAGATTTGACAATATGTTACAAATATTACTTCAAAGTTGCCGTTGCAACATACAGATTGAATGAGAAATTAGACATGCTTCAACTTCAGGCCCCCGTAATATTAACATTAATACAGCAAAATATTAATATTTGTGGCCTTATGTAGAACCTGAAACCACCATGACAACCTGGTTGTATAATATGTAATGGCTCTCTGTTCTAGTCTCTTATGAATGATGTTAATTGTAAAATATCTATGAATTGTTGACCCGAAGTGTTGACCTGCTGTCTTATTGCCACCAAATCTTTTTGGTTGTAAAGACTTGTAGAAAAGTTTACTCATTTTTACCATTAGTAATATAAACCATTGTCAGTTGGTTCATTATTATTATGAACATGCAGAGACATGCGATTACCAACGTAATGCAATATCCAGTGTATATGTAATGTGTGTATTTTTTCTCAGAAATTAAAGAAATTATCCTCTAAAAACCGCATTGACAAGACTTTACCAACTAAAGCTGCAGAGAAACAGGAAAATGTGAAGAAGAACCGCTACAAAGACGTAGTACCTTGTGAGTCTCCCCCTCTTACAATCACAAGTATGTCTGCATGGGGAGGGCATTTTACTGTAGTATTATAGCTGTTTACAGCCTTACTGTAGAAGTATCTTTGTTTACTATGAAGAAAAGTATGCAGAGTTTTGTACAAGACAGGATTTTGCATCATTTATTGATTGATTATAGCAACTGGGACATCCTGGTAAGAGAAGCTTTGGATGTTGAAATGTCCCTGCAGTGAGGAACAGAACCGCTTTTTGGGCAATGTGACCAGAAAGGGACAATTTACCTTGATTCATTTTACGGAGGTTTTACACTCTTTTATGGTCAAGTTAAATAGGACCACATCAGTCTCACTGCTGCATCATTTTAATAAAGAGAAGCAAGTAATAAACCCATGCAACACTCTAAAAGGAGATAAAGTGTTAAAGCAATGACAAAATAAGGAAGCCATTGTGCAAGGCATGGCTTAAAATAAGTTAATCAAATAAGTGCATAGAGACATATGTCTTGAACTTGGACCATTATGGAGCCTTAAATAATACCAGATCTTTCAAATATGAAGGCAGACACAGTGTGTTGATTTAACAGTTGTTCACTTTACTGCTACTTCACTGTCCCACATTTCTCTCTCTCTCTCTCTCTCTCTCTCTCTTTGTCTCACCAATGTTTTCTCATTTTGTGGCTCTGCTCTGTCCTTTTCAGTTGACCACAGTCGAGTTAAACTCTCCCTTTTCACATCGAAGGATGACACTGACTATGTCAATGCCAACTTCATCAAGGTATAGTACTGTGGCACAACCCAAATGATGGGAATATTATTCTGAATGATGTAGAGTACTATAATATAAACCAGTGGAAATGAAACCAATGTTTATCTAAGCGGCAAGAAATGCTATCAGCGTAACGAAACCTTATTGTTGTAGGTTATCATTCATTAGTTGGGAGAGACCATACCCTGGTTCTGAAAACTCCTTAATTTCTTTAATGCCTAAAATCATTACTGTACATTATATGTTGTATGTTTATTTGTTAAAGTGATCAAATCCTTCATGCTGTAATGAGTGTGTAGTATGTTTCAGTGGATGTATGTGTGTTTAGGGTGTTACAGGAAAGCCCGCATACATTGCTACTCAGGGTCCTCTGCCAAACACCATAGTGGATTTCTGGAGGATGATCTGGGAATATAAAGTGAAGGTACCTGCACACACAGTGGCACCATACACAAAACCCATATCTTTATATTCAGCAGAGCTGTGACATGAGCTGTGGGATTAACTCACTAATTTGTTGATCCTGTCATGCCAGGAGGTGGAGGTAGGTAGGTGCACAACGTGGTAACAGTTCGGGAGTTGGGGGCAGGGAATAAAGCTGGTCAATATGTTAAAAACTTTCCCATATTGAAACTCCAAAAATATTTATTAACATAGAACCATTACTATCACTGCCCTGCTATAACAATTTCATTGCCCTGCCCTGGATAACAATCAAATCAATCAAAATGTATTTATACAGGGCTTTTTACAAAATTCATTGTCACAAGGCACCTAGCAAAACATCAGTGCTCAAGGTCCCTAGTGAGCAGGCCTAAGGCAGGAGTGGCAAGGAAAACCTCCCTGGAAAAAGAAACCTTGAGAGGAACCAAGGCTCAACAAGAGGAACCCATCCTCTTCTGGTCAGCACTGGATTATCCTGGGATGTTCAATGAGATTTATCCAGGAAATATGGCATTTAGAGGAAGGTTGCCACTGAGCAAAGTACCGTCCCCACACACTTGTCATGGCTGCCCACTACTCAAGACGAGTGATGGTTAAAAGCAGAGGACACATTTCACCATGTCACTGTGTGCTATGCTGCAGTGTCTCACAATGATAGTCACTTTCAAAGAGTTGGGGCTGTGTAAGCAAATGAGATCCAGTGGAATACTGGCGTCAGTTAGCTTGGTGGTGCATGGCACACTAGACAAGGTCCCAGGTGGTCCTCATCTGCTGGATTCTGTAGTTTACAGCTGGTTCCTCTGCTGTGTCTGAGGGGACAAAGACAGGTCGATGGCCAATGGTGGTCTCAAAGGGAGAGAGGCTGGTTGCTGCTCAGATTTCAGTGTGGGCGGGCTTTTAACTACTCAAGGTTATGAATATTTCAAAAACAGAGGAGCATAATGAGCATAATGAATTTAACAAGATGAATTTGAGCAAGCTGAATAATATTATTTAAAATTTTAAATGTCTTATTTTAATGATACTCTGAATTATTTACAGCAAAACTGTAGACAAAATATTCAGAAACATTGAAATTGTATTGAAACAGTATTTGAAATTCAAAGGCTGATGAAATTTCAAAATCTGATGGAAACTGGATACAATTGAAAACTGGATTATTCATTCTGGATTATTACTAAAATTTTATTGATGTGTCAAGTTCATTCTTTTTTGGATTTCTTACTAAGTATTTTAAATTTCAATTGGCTCTAAATTTGTTAGGGACGGCTCTGAATGATATAATAATGATATAACCTTGTTTTAAGTATGAAATGGGTCAGACTTTTCTCTTCACTTTGTGAATATCTATAAACATGCATTTTCCCCAGTCCTTGTAATTGCTCCTGGATCTAAGTCTGAGTGGTGCTTACGTCGACTGGACCTGTTATCTTCCATTATAAAATGAGACCGGCTTGTAATAATGTGTCTATGTGCAAGAGCAGCAATAATTTCATAGAGTCACATTCCAAAATGAAAATAAAACTTGATTAGCAGAGTCCTTTATTTTACAATTAAATCAACATCAGGTCGAGGAATCCATGACGTACGAACAGGCAAGAGAGCAAAGTGCGAAGCAGAAGTGATGTCAGTTGAAAGAGAACTGGGAATGAGAATGAGTAAAACATTATTGTATGCAATATGTAATGCATATATCCATAATTTAATTCTTTCTAATCAAAATATACATTTCGGATTTTCACAACAGAATTCACCCTATGGGCAATTGTTTTTTTCAGATACATGCTGCAAAATTCATCCTAGTTTTTGTAAATGTATTCAATATTCATTAACAAAATTAAAAACACATTTCAGATATACATAATGATATTCTGAATATCCAAATCTACATTTCTCCAAACAATGTTATGCAGTTATGCAGAATAACTGTGAATAATCTGTTGATAAAATAAGTGAAATCGTTAGACAGTGATCAACACATGCAACACATTCTCTTTCTCATTCTCTCTTTTTCTGTCTAAATGAATATGCAGGATCCCAGAGCTGGCATCCACGTGTCTCCATACACAAAATATTTGACTGCCATTTTTGTCATAATCGAGAAAATTCCCAAAGCTTGTAGGATGCAGCAATGTAATAATGACACCCCTTCTCATAATGAATATTAGAATAATTGTTTGAACATGAATTAACAAACATATTTGTTTACATAATGGGATGATGACATGATGATGATGACAAATGTAATGACTTAAACTATAGCAAATATTAAACTATTTGATTAAAGTTAAATGGCGTTTGAATATGAGTTTTTTCTCAGCTCAAACCATGGGTTGGGTTTTGGCCAGTGTTTCCATATAATGTTTTTTTTTTTTTTTTTTTTCTGCTTCACCAATACAACTTGATGAATTGAACAGGCTTATACACTGATGGATAAATTGCCTGCTTATTGATTTAAGTCTTTTAACAACAACAATATTCTTACACGCCCTGTCTTTGTCACCGTGCAGGTTGTAGTCATGGCATGCAGAGAATTTGAGATGGGAAGGGTAAGGATTATTTCCATGTTATTCATTGTCAGCAGTTATTAAATGGCTCTAATAGACACACACATTAAACACAAAGACCCCTCCCCACGCTGTTGTCTCCTGCAGAAAAAGTGTGAGTGCTACTGGCCCAAGAGCAGAGATGTCACATTGGTGTGTGAGCAGTTTGCTGTTCACTGTGTGAGTACTTCCTCCCAGTGCCACTTCCTGTCCTGGCCACTGGCTGCCTTTCTTCTTCTGCTCTGACTGTACCAGCCCACTCTCTGACTTCTTCTGAGAAACATTTACATGCTTCTTTATTGCATTTTGATTTGATTTCAGCTCAAGGTAATTCAAAAGATCAAATACATAGTTATACAGACAAAAAAAAGCAATAAATGACACATAGAGAATGTTTTCATATTACATTACATATTGCAAGTCGACAAACAGAATCCTGATTTTAGTGTATTGGGAAGAGACTGAAAGCTTCATTTTAAATCTGCTATCATTTTAATTTCAGGAATCAGAGCAGGAAAAAGGAGATCATATAACAAGGCTGCTGAATGTGACCTATAAGGGTGTAAGTACACTGCGTGTGATTACTTCTACAGACGGAACAGATCTGCGAATCTGCGACGGTGAACCCGGGTTTGAGAGTACAAACGAGATGAGGAAACATGAACAGTCTTACTAGCTGTAAAGAACGACGAATATCTAAGCTGTTTGCAGGCTAGGGCAAATAATGACTGAGCAATGGAAGGAAGCCATCTTGCCTATTTATGGGAGTTGCGTCACCTCTTTTCCGAACGGAGTCATGTGACAACATTGGCACAAAGCACTTAACATGCATGAGGTTCAGCGCCCAAAACCTCTAGAGAGCAGTGGCCAACAAAAAGAAACCAAGACCCAGAAACCAACAAAATGATCTGTTTCTCACAGGACTCACAGAGTCTAGAGTATCAAAAGCTGTAAAAGAGTATCAAACCACATAAACACAGTTGATGACAAAACTGGCTTGTTCAGTACATTCACTAAAGCAGGTTCTGTACTGTAAAACTATTCTATCATTGCTGATGTAATCATTATATCAGAAAAATACTTTTGTATACACCTTTTATTGTATGTAAAGAGTTTACAAGGTAGAGCAGACCTTGTGCCACACGTTTAAACAACTGTTCATTATTTAGTTTGACCACAGAGCTGCTCTTGCATTTGTATGATCCATTGTCTGTCTAAAAGAAAATTTTTTTTTGCACACATTGGTAGCAGGAACAGTGACATTATAATACTGGACATGTTCTCTCCTCTCAGTGCAGCCGAATGTTGAAGCAGCTGCATTATGTCAACTGGCCAGACCATGGTGTTCCTGACTCCATTCCCTCCATTCTGGGACTCCTGCAGGAAATGAGATCCTACCAGGAACATGATGACATTCCTATCTGCATACACTGCAGGTACGTCAGCCCCTCAGCCCTATAAACCAGATAACTAGTGTAGCTGTGGTGGTATCTGTCAATGAATGCATGTCAGTAATTGAACAGAGAAAAAAGAGCAAGTGAAGCTGATGTGATTGAAGCATGATGGATCCAACTGCATGTCCAAATAAATCTGAATGTTCTGAGCTATCAAAAAAGCTGCTAAGGTGTCACTGAGGCACCATCACCACACACTGCTCACTAAGGGTGATGGTTAAATGCGAGGGCACATTTCATTGTGTCACCGTGTGTTGTGCTTGCTGTGCTTCAAAATGACAATCACTTCACTTTCACATGTAAATGGTGCTAGTAGCCTAGTGGGTAACACACTCGCCTATGAACCAGAAGACCCAGGTTCAAATCCCACTTACTAACATTGTGTCCCTGAGCAAGACCCTTAACCCTGAGTGTCTCCAGGGGGGGACTGTCCCTCTAACTACTGATTGTAAGTTGCTCTGGATAAGGGCGTCTGATAAATGCTGTAAATGTAAATAAACCAAACCAACATGCTATCACTAGCATTATAGTAAAGTAAAGTAAAAAAAGTTCACCCATAAATGTAAATGAGAGAACTTAGTTTAAAAAAAGCTACTTTTTTAACTACTGGAATGAGAAAAAAACACAGTAAACTAATGGCAGTTGTGGTTTACTTTCTATGCCACATCAACCACCACTTAAAGTCAGAAGTGTGTATCACTGGTGCATTCAGGGGATTTACGACTCACTGAATAGCACAGACCTTTACAAAGCCATCAACAATTCCAGCATTCCAACACACATGCTTGGCTTGAGCATGGGTAAAAAGTATTGCAGACATTACTGCCAAATTTTCCATCTGTAAACAATTTAGGAGAAGTGTGGTTATCTGTGGTTCATTTCACCAAGCATGAACAGAGAGAACACAGCACGTGGGCCCAAAACAAAGCAGGAAGTATCATTATATTACTTATGTGGGTTTTAATAATCATGGAAAATCAATAGAAACCCAGATGAAAGTTGATGAAGGGAAGACCGGGTAAGACTGAACACTCAGGTTAGTTGGGCATAAAGTGACATTTATGTAAGTGACACCCCACCCCCTTTGCTACTGTCTTGCTTTAGTGCTGGATGTGGAAGAACAGGGGCCCTGTGCGCCATTGACTTTACCTGGAACCTGTTGAAGAAGCAGGTAAAATATGCCTGTTGTTAAGTCTCTACTTATGAACCATTAATAAACACAAGCTTCCTGGTTTGGCATTAGTGTCAGGCTGTATGCAAGTAAAATCACAGGTTATTTAACCATGTTAAGCAGTCCCAGTGTGGTTTTCCTTGCAGAAAATTCCCCAAAACTTCAGCATCTTTGAACTGATTCAGGACATGCGAACACAGCGGACATCCATCGTTCAGACAAAGGTTACACAAATCTGCTGCTTCCTCAGTGTGTTTTAGAGCAGCCAGTTGGAGCTAGACCACATAATATAGTTATGTAATATAATACATCCAACCACTAAACAGAACAATTCACTTGCCACAGAATTATTTATTAAAATGCACACATGTGTATTTGTTATAAATACACCACTACTGATCTGAGAGCAGCATTTAGCATGAGACACACAAAGTTCACACGCTCACACATGGCATTTCTCATGCTTATAAATTATTCATGTTTACAGCACTGAAATTCCTGAAGCGAGTTTCACAAATGAATCATGAACTCCATGAATGCTGCACAGATCTGCACAGATGCGCAGATCTCTCAAAAAGCCCATCCACCCCCTTACCATCTCACTCCAAGCAAACTTCAGTCACTCACTACTGTACCTGTGTACTATTGAAAAGTGATCTGATTTTGAAATAGTTTTTTTTTTGTCAGGAACAGTATGAACTAGTGTACAGGACCATCAGGTTTCTGTTTGAGCTTCACTTGGAAGCCACCAAATCTACTGACAACAGGAAGCAGGTGAGTTATTACACTCCTGTGGCCAGACAATTACTTCCAAGTTTGGTTGTGCAATAGGATGACACTCTTGCAATATGATGGTACCAATACATTTTGAACAATGCTATGGGAAGAGCCCTTTCTTTTCCTGTATAAAATCATAGTTGGATCACTCTGGTGTGGTCCCCAGACGGAGCTCCGCATTCTCATTAAACACCTTTGGGATAAAATAAAATGGAGATTGCCTGACCTCATAAAGGGTCTACAGAATTAACAGGGGCTAATACCCACACAAACCCTACAAATGTTCTAGAAAGCCTTCTGCAAAGTGTCAAAGCTTCTAAGGGAGAACAACTCCATATTAAAGTCTGTGTATTTGAATGCCATATCAATAAAATCCGGATCAGTTTTCTATTTGATGGCAGCCCTTCCATGTCCATTATTTGTTGAATTTAAAGACCAACACACCTTCCCTGCGATAAAGTGCTGATAGATACTATGATCCTATAACATGTGCTAATCCTTTCAGGGCATGTCAGTGGCACATATCAGTGGAATTTATTTCAATTTGAATAAATTCAATCCCCATCAGGTGGTTCAATGCCCATCTTCCATCTGTAGCAAGGACAGTAGCAGTAACCTGTGTAACCCAGATACAGAAGCAGGAGACCACAGGTAATACACACAAACCTTCACAGCAAATAAGTGAATACGTACTGATCATTACAGAAATGCTGTAATTGAATAAAATCAGGCTTTATTAATAATAAATGTAATTTGTGTTGAATTAATTCTTATTGTAATTACAGCATTTGAGATTCAATGTGAAAACTTTCTGTCATCCAAATTCAGCAAGTGGGCTGTTTCACTTTGGAAAAAAATGTATTTAGAATTCAGCTTTAACTTTGGCTTGAAAATCAAGCTGGGAATTGAACTCATTCTGCGAACTGAACTGTAAGGCTGCAGAAGGGCACATACACACTGGATCAATGGACTACAGATATTGAACCCCTTACTGCTGTCCTTGACATCTGCAGAAAAAGGGCGACGTGTAGGTCACACCTCACCAGATACCTGAGCCATCCAGCTCATAAACTGACACTTTAACATGTTAAAGGTCCCCTATTGTAAATGTACCACTTCTTATCTTGTCTTATTATGAATATTTGACTTTGTGAGACTATTTAACATTAATACGAGTTCCCGCAGCCTGACTATGCTCCTGCAGTGGATGGGTGTAAAGAGTGCTTTGGCCATTCTGCTTCACGAGCTGAGACGGTCGGATCTGGAATTTGTCCCCTAATGTCATCATAAGGGGAAAGTTTACCTCCCGTTTCTTTTTTTGGCCACCCCTCCCCTAAAACACTATCTCCACCGACAATCATGGCTTGAAACGTGAAGCATTGCAGTTGCTCGGTGATTGGATGTAAAAATGAGCACAAATGTATTTTTTTGTTCAGTCACACAAGACTATGAACAACCAGTGGGTTCATTGTATTTTTTCTGGAAAAACGCAGACATGACTTCCTGTCTGTGCCAAACATTGTGGTTGGTGGATGGTGTTGATGACGTCATTTCCACGAATGCCCGCTCACTTCTATTGGCCGCTCTCCTCCTCGTCCCACCTCTCTCCTCCTCATTAGTATTTAAAACTACAGACACTGAAACCGGGCATCCTGGGAAATCTCATTGTGGGACTGGATCAAAGTGGCTGTAATTTGTGCCACGGAAAGAGACTTCAGATATAATATCAGGGGACGACTAAGACCAACATTAAAGCAAAAGGACGTGTACATGAATATATATTAAAAGACGAAAGAAAGAACACACTTTGCACTTATTGCTGGATCCATCACGTCTGTGCGCTCCTGCAGTATGTAGACGCCATATTCAGTTCAATGAAACTATAATTTACATCATTTAGGATGAGCTCTGCACTTCAATTCTTTTCTTCTAGGTTCCGAATGTCATATTGAATTTCCAACCAAATTTAAAGGTGAATTGTGAACTGGAAAAAAAGGACTGAATAATGCTGATTGAATTATGGAATGGCTGAAGGTTACTATTTTGAATCTTAAATGCTGTAAATACAATTGAAGCATGTTTTTTTTTCAATTAGAGCAATTCAGTTTTCTTACATTTGTGACTAACTTAGTTCCACACTTTATTACTAGCACTATGAAATAGCTTGTGGACGTGACAAATATTTATTACACTGTACAATGATCAGCCATAACATTAACACCAAAACAGCCATGACCCAATAAGGGGGGACTCCACTAGACCTCTGAAGGTTTGCAGAGGTATCTGCAGTTGTAAATGGTGAATTTTATTCCATGCTTGACATCAACACAGTCACCCAGGCCCGGCCCTAACAAATTTGGAGGTCTAGGCAAGATTTTAGGTGGCGCCCCACCACGCTGCTTTTTACGCTGTACCGCGTGACACTTGACGCCATAAAAAGCAGAGTTGAGGGCATGTTCAGAACGGCACTTATTAAGGTCCTTGAAAACGATTTACCACTAAGTGGCACGGGTTATTTGCATGTGCAGTCTTGTTCATGGCATTTTACTTTATTTCAGGGAGGTTTGCATCCCTCCTGATCCCATCTCAACCTGAGTTCTGGGTATCTATAGAAATCTATAGAAATCGAATGAGAATTGCTGGTGTCTTCCTCTTGTAAGTCGCTTTGGATAAAAGCGTCGGCTAAATAAAGTAAAGTAAAGTATCTGGCACCAAGCTGTTCATTTGAATGCTCAACTGGATTGAGATATGGAGAATTTGGAGGCCAAGTCAACATTGTTGTTGCGTTCCTCGAACTCGAACGAAGACGTGCCATCAGGGAATACGGTTTTCCATGAAGGGGTGAACTTGTTCAGCAACAATGTTCAGCAACTTCCACATGAATGCAGGACCCAAGGTTCTCAAAGCATCCTGGTGCTTTGTCCAGGGATACATATCCACCCACATAATGTAAAAGATTCATCAGACAAGGACACTTCCTTCCTTTGCTCAGTGGTCATGTTCTAAACCTGCCCATTGCAGATCTTTTTGGTGATGGACATGGACCAATATGGGCACCTTTACCAGTCTGCAGCTATGCATACAAATTCTGGATCGCTGTGTGCCCTGGCACCTCTAGGTACTTGGTGGACACGGGACAGTATGGGTAGTCTTGCAATTCAGCAATCATGCAGATATGCATACAAATTCTCACGCTTTCTTTCTTCATACCTTTCCCCTTAAACCAGGAGTACCTTTTTCAGCAAACTAACCTTCTATTTCATCTGACAGCAAGAGTCAGCCTTTATTCTTATGTGTCATCAATGGCCCTTGGTCTTCACAAGTTCACTGGTTAACAGTTGTTCCTTGCCTAGACCACTTTTGGTTGGTCCTAACTACTGCAGATCCCACAATAGGTGCAATTTTGGAGATGTCTTGCAATCACAAGTTGACCTTTCCTCAAAATCCTTACATTTGTCCAGCTGATTAATTTTCACTGCTTAAGGACAAATTTTCACTTTTGGTCTAATATTTCACTTTCATGTGCAGTTTAACCCACTGCTTGCAAAAATTGTCAGTAGTGTTCATGTTGTGGTTGATGGATGTATAATGACCTGAGATTACAAGAAAAGGGGCTCATGAAATGTGTTCTAAAGTGCATGGCATTTACTAATCTCAGAATCCCATATCTGTTAATTTCCAGGATCCACCATGTCCCAAAACCACTACATCCCACTGAACCAGTACCTCACTGGTCCCTGCTGGAGGGACCTCCACTCCTGCACCCTGACCTGGCTGCCTCTAGCCCTCTGTGTGATATGGTACAGGATCCATATTTTGGCCAAATGTCACCCAAGACAACTGAACTAGATGAGATGGATTCAAGCAACACCTGGCAGTTCCTGTCACAGCACAACCTCAACAATTCCCCAGTGAAAATGTCGACTGACACGGAAACAGGTTCACACATTCAACACATTTCTTTTCAGAGACGCATTGGGATAAACATTTATTCCATATTTTAAGCACCTTATGAATTTTGGTTTGGAACAAACCTTTGGAAAGTATTTACAGTGCATCACTTTTTCCATATTTTTTATGTTACAGCCTTATTCCAAAATGGATTAAATTTATATTTTATCTCTTCTATACACAACATCCCATGATATAAATTTGAAAAATGTTTACTGTAAAAAAAAAAAAAAAAAACTGAAAAGGCACATCAGCTTTTGCTGTGAAGCTCAAATTTGAGCTCAGGTGCCTCCTGGCTCCCCTGATCATCCTTGAGATGTTTCTGTAGCTTCTTTGGAGTCCACCTGTGGAAAAATTAGTTGATTGGACATGAACTGGAAAGGCACACAATAACGTGTAAAGTGAAGTGATTGTCACTTGTGATACACAGCAGCACAGCACACGATGCACACAGTGAAATTTGTCCTCTGCATTTAACTCATCACCCTGAGTGAGCAGTGGGCAGCCATGACATGCGCACAGGGAGTAGTGTGTGGGGACGGTGCTTTGCTCAGTGGCACCTCAGTGGCACCTGATTCTTCCTAGAGCTGGCCGGCCAGTGGGAGAAGGGCGTTAGTCAGGGAGGTAACCAAAAACCCAGTTGTCACTCTGTCAGAGCTCAAGAGGTCCTCTGTGGGGACAACCATCTCTGCAGCAACTCCCCAATCAGGCCAGTGGCCAGACAGAAGTTGTTTCTTAGTAAAAGGCATCTGAAGGAGAAACAAAATTCTCTGGTCTGATGAGACAAAGACTGAACACTTTGGTGTGAAGGCCAGGCATAACATTTGGAGGAAACCAGACACGACTCATCAAGGTCACAACCATCCCTACAGCGAAGCATGGTGGTGGCAGCATCATGCTGTGGGGATGGTTCTCAGCTGCAGGAACTGGGAGACTAGTCAGGATAGAGGAATAGGTGACTGCAGACATCCAGGATGAAAACCTGCTGCAGAGGGCTCTTGAACTCAGACTGGGGTGATGGTTCATCTTTCAGCAGGACTAGGAAAAAAACACACAGCAAAGATATTGTAATATTAAACAAATGTGTGTGGCCACTAGATCAGATTCCCTGCAGGTGGGTCCACTGGCTGAATAAAAAGATCACTCCTTTACTCATTTTTCCAGTCCTCTTTAAGAACTTGTGGGGACTCACACACAACAGTAACAGATTCTCCCGCTCAACTCCCTCGCACACCTCTTCTCTTGTCCCTCTTCCTGACTTAGTCACATTGGTTCTGCTCCACAACCATTACTCCCAAATGGAGCACATTCCATCCACCAATTCTTACGGTTACAATATCAAAGATGTGGAGAGATCTCTGGAGATCTTAAAATGTCTGTGCTCTAACGCTTCCCATCCAACCTGATGGAGCTTGACAGGTGCTGCCAAACTGGCCAAGGATTGATGTGCCAAGCTTGTCATATTCAAAAAGACTTCAGCCCATAATTGCTACCAAAGGTATTGAGCAAAGGCTGTACATACTTATGTACAAGTGTTCTCAGTTCTTTTATTTTTAACGAATTTGCCAAAACCTTAAGCAAAGTTTTTCACATTGTCATTATTGGGTGTTGGGTGTAGAATGCTGAAGAAAAAAATGCATTTAATCCCTTTTGGAATAAGGCTGTAACATAACATAATGTGGAAAAAGTGATGCATTCTGAATAAATTTTGACATTTACAGCATTTATCATATGCCCTAATCCAGAGCGATTTACAATCAGTACTTTTGGGGACAGTCCCCCTGAAGCAATATAGGGTTAAATGTTTTGCTCAGTAAGTGGGGTTTGAACCTGGGTCTTCTGGCGAGTGTGTTACCCACTAGGCTACTGCCACCTGGAACTCTTTCCAGATGTACTGTATGTACAGTGGGTACGGAAAGTATTCAGACCCCCTTAGATTTTTCACTCTTTGTTATATTGCTGCCATTTCCTAAATCATTTATGTAATTTTTTTCCTCATTAATGAACACACAACACCCCATATCGACAGAAAAACAGACATTTTTACACATTTATTAAGAAAGAAAAACTGAAATATCACATTTGAACTGTATGTATGGTGTGCTAGTTATATAGTAAGTAAATGCTGTTGTTGTTCATCCTGACTTCCAGATGTCGATTGTCCTTCTGTTGGTCATTCTGGAGATCAGCCCCCACCTCTCCCAGAGCGAACCCCAGAGTCCTTCATTCTAGCTTCTGACACCTCCCTGCCACAAGTGCTTCAGCCACTCCTCCCAGGTCAGATGACAGGGTTAGCAACATACATCACTCTGCATTACCATCTACCCGTGTGAGCAGATACACTCCTTCCTAACTCTGTATTAACTCCACACACACAAATTCACAGAATACCGTTACGTAATCTGTTACTGTTATGCAATATGAAAAGCGCTCATGATGTCACAAAAACATACGATCAAGCAGAAATCTTTTCAACCTTCACAGAGAATGTTACTAGGCTGCCCAGCAATGCTGAGGCACAATCAGGTTAGTGATGTATATATTCACAAACTTAGGGTATCTGCAGTGTTCTCACATTAGTATTTCATGTCAACTACAATAATAAAATATAATGACCAATTTATTTGTGATCAGTTCAATACTAACAAAACACTGATTTTTCACATTTCCATTATTTGAGCGTTTTCCACTGGCATATACAGGGAGTGCAGAATTATTAGGCAGGTTGTATTTTTGAGGAATAATTTTATTATTGAACAACAACCATGTTCTCAATGAACCCAAAAAACTCATTAATATCAAAGCTGAATGTTTTTGGAAGTAGTTTTTAGTTTGTTTTTATTTTTAGCTATTTTAGGGGGATATCTGTGTGTGCAGGTGACTATTACTGTGCATAATTATTAGGCAATTTAACAAAAAACAAATATATACCCATTTCAATTATTTATTTTTACCAGTGAAACCAATATAACATCTCCACATTCACAAATATACATTTCTGACATTCAAAAACAAAACAAAAACAAATCAGCGACCAATATAGCCACCTTTCTTTGCAAGGACACTGAAAAGCCTGCCATCCATGGATTCTGTCAGTGTTTTGATCTGTTCACCATCAACATTGCGTGCAGCAGCAACCACAGCCTCCCAGACACTGTTCAGAGAGGTGTACTGTTTTCCCTCCTTGTTAATCTCACATTTGATGATGGACCACAGGTTCTCTTTCAAACATTCGCTCGGTATCTCACTATGGGAAACGCCCTCAGCGTGACCGATCGCGGAAGCACCAATGACACCACGTCCGTCGCAGACGGACCAATGGCAGCTGCACCCCGGGAGCCCCGCCTCCCTATATCAGGTGCCGCCGCCCACCGGAACGGCCTTCTCGCACTCTTCCCCGTGAAGATCTGCGGTCTTTCCTCAGTGCCCGGATTGTGGCTGCCCCCTGCTTACAGTTCACAGGCGAACCGTCAAGGACCTCGCCGCAGAACGCAGGTCTGCGGTCACCCTCCACGTGGTACCGAGAGGTCTTCCTTTGTCTTAGTTTCTGTGGAGGAACAGTGGGCTCACCCCCCGCTGCCCTCCGAATACCGCCTAACGCGTCAAGGCGAGGGGTAGGAAAGCAGAAATAAAGCGAAAGGACTCAATTCGACGCTAACGCGTTGTGGCGAGTGTCCCCGGCCATTTGGAGCTCTCACCAGGTTCTAATGGCCAGCCCCTCTCCCGCCGGGTCCTCCGGGACAAAGGGCGTCGTGTCCCGCTATTGCCCCGCTGCCTGTGGTTTCAGTATCTCAGGCAAGGACCCGCACCCCATGTGCATCACGTGCATGGGGGTGAAGCACGCTCGGGCGTCGCTTGCGGACCCGGATGGCTGCGCTCACTGCAAAGCCATGTCGGTGAAAACTCTGGAGAGGAGGCTACGTATCGCCGCGTCCACACGCACCGACACGTGTCTGCTGCCTAAAACCGCGGCGGAGGGCGCCTCAAAACCCCCTCCACCCCGCGCCTCCACGAGTTGGGCGGACATAATGGACGTCGAGTCCCCTATGCTGCCCCCGCTGTTCGACGAGCACGTGTTTGCGGACAGGGAGGAGGCGGACGTCGAGGAGGAGGATGACGATCAGCTCCTCCGAGACGAGCCAGAGGAGGACGACGAGGATGCCATTCTCCCGGATGCGCAGCCCTCTAGACCTCCCAGCGCTCAGGGCAGCGAGCCCTCCACGGGGGACTTCGGTTTGGTCGAGGTGTGTAAAAGAGCCGCGGCCAAGCTGGGCATTGCATGGCCAGCCCCCCGTGGTGACCTCGGGGTTGAGAGGGACTTTTTCGACGGGAAAAGACTCCCTTCTCGTCCGCCCGCATTCAGCCAAGCGCTTCCCGCGGTGCCTGCGTGTGTGACCGAGGTCAGACGGTCCTGGGATAAACCCTTTTCTAACCGCGTTCCCGTCAAGGGCTACTCGGTTTTGGATATTGGCGACATGGAGGAGCTGGGGCTCTCCAGCCCCCCCACGGTCGAGGCTTCGGTGGCTCATCACCTCCACCCGACCAGGAGGGCTTCATTTTCGTCAACAGGACCGTCGCTCCCAGGTAAAATGGATCGCTTTACCGCGTCCATTTATCAGAAGATTTTTAAATCTTCCGCGCTTTCCGCCAGGGCGCTTAACGTGACCTCGCTCCTGACGGCGTACCAAGCTGAACTGCTCGAGGAACTGGGAAAGCAGCTGGACTCTGGCAACCCCGATCCAGCGACCTGGGTGGAGATCTGCATGATCTCAGACCTGAATCTGCGCACTTCACGCGGCGCGATTCAGAGTTGTGGCCGTACAATGGGTCTCGCCGTCGCGGGTGAGCGCTCGTTGTGGTTAAACTTATCCAGTCTCACCGACCGGGAGAAGGTCGAATTTCTCGACGCGCCGGTGGACTGTAAGAACCTTTTCGGCCCAACAGTCGAGGCAATGCGGCAGAGGTGCGATCTCCAGAAGAAAGAAGGAGAAGCCTTCGACTTCTGTCTGCCTCGCAAGCCGGCGCCGCGCGCCCCTCCCCCGCCCCCCCGCCCGGGACCCCCGCCTCAACACCGGGGTTTCCGATCTGACTTCAGGTCACCTGGCCCGCGGGCCACGGGGAGGGCAGCTGAACCCCGAGCTCAACACCGGGCTACCAGCTCCAGACAGGGGACAAAGCCGTCATACGCGGCGGTTGCTGCACAGCACCGCCCGGCTCCTCCCCCCAGCGGTAAGAAGCGCCGGCAGACCTAGGGATTCGTTTCCCTCACACCAGGGGCGTCGCCAGCACCACGTGGTCTCTGGCCTCCCCCCTCCCTTGACCGACGTCACGCTCGCCCCTCCCCCAGCAAAACGGGCGACGGTGTGCACGTCGGCAGTACGTTCTGTTCAATGTTCAGCGGCCACTTTTGTTCCCCCGCTTCATTGCAGGACCAAAGCACCAGTTCACATCGTGCTTCCACTTACGCCCTCCCCTCAGCTCGTTCGGTCGAGCTTGAGAGTGGAGCGGGTAAGGCGGGTTTGTCCCTGTTCATTTTCCCCTTGCCGTTCTCAGGGTTCATTAAAAATGGCGCTGCCGCATCCACGCCTAGGGCTGAGGGCGCAGCCGCACAAACAAAAACGAAACTTAAGCGGAGAGTGTCATGCCTCTGCGCCTCCACCAGATGGTGCTCACGCGCCGCTGGTGGGGCAGATGAACCCCCTTGCGCGCCGTTTCGACAGCTGGCGCGCATGCGCAGTTCACCCCTGGGTCCTGGCGACGGTAGGGAAAGGTTACAGGCTGCAGTTTGCGGCACGTCCCCCCGCGTTCACCGGGGTGGTTTCGTCGCTGGCAACTGGGGATGCCGCTCAGGTTTTGGAGGCAGAAATAACCTCCCTACTGAGCAAACGGGCAATAAGGCCCGTCCCCATGGAGGAAATGCAGCGGGGTTTTTATTCTCGCTATTTCCTGGTTCCAAAGCGGGACGGAGGGCTCCGCCCTATTCTGGACCTGCGTGTTCTCAACAAACACCTCAGGCGGTTCAGATTCAGAATGCTCACTCACAAGGGCCTGTTTCGCTCGGTTCGTCCCGGCGACTGGTTCACTACAGTGGACCTGCAGGACGCGTATTTTCACATCGGAATCTATCCTGCCCACAGGCGGTATCTCCGGTTCTGTTTCCACGGTGTGGCTTACGAGTTTCTCACGGTTCCGTTCGGCCTGAGCCTCGCGCCCCGTGTGTTCAGCAAATGTATAGAAGCAGCTCTGACCCCGCTCAGATCCTCGGGCGTCAGGGTTCTGGCTTATCTGGACGATTATCTGCTCTGCGCCCGATCGCGCGAGCAGGCAGTGCACGAAACGGAAGCGCTGGTGACCCACCTCACCAGCCTGGGTTTCAGTATAAACTACGCCAAGAGCGCACTGGTTCCGTCCCAGACCGTAGAATATCTGGGCCTCCAGATAAATTCTGTGTCTTTTCGCGCTTCACTGTCCGAGAGACGCGTACTGTCGTTAAAACAGTGCGTTGGTCTGTTCAGCAGCGGCAGAGTGGTCCAGTTCAGGACCTGCCTGCGCCTGCTGGGGCTCATGGCTTCTACTGTGGCAGTGGTCCCGCTGGGACTGTTGAACATGAGGGAATTTCAGCGCTGGGTGTCAGCGCTGCGTCTCTGTCCCCGTCGGCACCTCGGCCGTTCTGTCACGGTCTCGGAGGACTGCCTCACGGCTCTCCGCTGGTGGCAGAGGGCGGGCAATTATTTGTCCGGCGCGCCACTGGGTGTCGTGTCCGTAAGGAAGACGGTGACCACGGACGCCTCCCTCACGGGCTGGGGCGCCGTGTTCGAAGGCAGGACGGTCAACGGGCTCTGGCCGTCACGGCTTCGGGACGCCCATATAAACTACCTGGAGCTGTTGGCAGTTTTTCACGCTGTGGTGCATTTTCTCCCCCACCTGCGGGGCTGTCATGTTCTTATCAGGACGGACAATACAACCGCGGTGGCATATGTCAACCGGCAGGGCGGGACGCGCTCACGCCGTCTGCACGGTCTGGCGCGGAGATTAATTCTTTGGAGTTACGCGCACCTTGCGTCACTGCGTGCGACGCATGTGCCGGGTTTGGTGAATTCGGGGGCGGACCTCCTCTCCAGGGGGAACCCCCTGTACGGCGAGTGGAGGCTCCACCCTCAGGTGGTTACTCAGATCTGGGAGAGGTTCGGCAGGGCTGCCGTAGATCTCTTCGCCTCGCGCGGAGACGCGCAGTGTCCCCTGTTCTTCTCTCTGAAAGACAGCGACGCGCCGTTGGGGGTGGACGCGCTGGCGCACCCGTGGCCGGACGCGCTGATGTACGCATTCCCACCCCTGAGCCTGATTTGCCCCACACTCTCGCGAGTGAGAGAGGGCGGTCTGACTCTCCTGCTGGTGGCCCCCCGCTGGCCTGGGAGGCCGTGGCTGGCGGAGATATTTCAGCTTCTGTGGGACGAGCCCTGGCAGCTCCCGCCGTGCAGGGACCTTCTGTCACAAGCGCGCGGGGAGATTTTCCACCCCTCTCCAGGTCTGCTGAATTTGTGGGTCTGGCCCGTGAGAGGCTGAATTTGGACGCGGCTGGTCTCCCTGCCAGGGTGATCACCACCATCCAGAGTGCCAGGGCTCCATCCACGCGCGCACTGTATGACAGCAAGTGGCGCGTTTTTGAACAGTGGTGCGAACAGAGGCGGGTTGTGCCCTTTGTGTGTTCGGTTACTGTGGTGTTATGTTTCCTGCAGGACATGTTGGACAAGGGCAGGGCATTTTCCACTGTTAAAGTGTATCTAGCTGCTATAGCAGCATGCCACGTGGGGTTTGACAACACGTCTGTTGGTCAGCATCCTCTCGTGCGCCGTTTTATGAAAGGTGCCCGCCGGCTCCGGCCGGCTAGTCAGCTTTTCGTCCCTTCATGGGACTTGCCCCTGGTCCTGCAGATGTTCTCAGAACCTCCTTTTGAGCCTCTGGAACAAGTGAGTGTGAAACTCCTGACCCTCAAGACAGCTTTGCTTCTCGCGCTGTCCTCAGCGAAGCGGGTGAGTGAGATTCATGCGTTCTCTGTTCATCCTTCTTGTATGAACTTCGGCCTGGGCGATGCTAGAGTTGTGCTGTTACCTAACCCTGCATTTGTTCCCAAGGTTGTTAACTCTGCTTATAATTGTAGCGCCGTGGAGCTGAGCGCTTTTCACCCCCCTCCATTTACTTCAGAAGAAGATCGGAGGCTGCATTGTTTGTGTCCGGTACGTGCTTTGCGGGTTTACACGGACAGAACCAGGGCTTTCAGGAGGAGTGACCAGCTGTTTGTGTCCTGGGCTCCTCCATACAGAGGTAAGCCGATTTCATCTCAGCGGTTATCGCGCTGGCTGGTGGAGGCTATCGGCATGGCCTACCATGCACGGGGTCTCCCACCCCCGCAGGGGCTTAGGGCTCATTCCACTAGAGCCACGGCTACCTCTTGGGCTTTATTCAGGGGTGTTTCTGTACGTGATATTTGTGCTGCTGCTAGCTGGGCTACGCCACACACATTTATTAGGTTTTACCGACTCGACGTCACAGCCCCGCCGCTTGCGCACGCTGTGCTTAGTGTCGGTGCCGCTGATTAGTGTTGTTTCGGCTCCGTGTGCGTCCGGACGGAGGTACTTCGGAAAGCATGCAATACGGGAGTTGGCCATATCTTTCCCATAGTGAGATACCGAGCGAATGTTTGAAAGAGAACGTGAGGTTACTTGACGTAACCCCGGTTCTCTGATAACATGAGTGAGGTATCTCACTGCTTTCCCCTCCTTGCATTTTGGCACGGGGAAGAGCATGCTAGAGAAGGCCGTTCCGGTGGGCGGCGGCACCTGATATAGGGAGGCGGGGCTCCCGGGGTGCAGCTGCCATTGGTCCGTCTGCGACGGACGTGGTGTCATTGGTGCTTCCGCGATCGGTCACGCTGAGGGCGTTTCCCATAGTGAGATACCTCACTCATGTTATCAGAGAACCGGGGTTACGTCAAGTAACCTCACGTTCTCAATGGGGTTCAGATCAGGTGAACAAGGAGGCCATGTCATTAGTTTTTCTTCTTTTATTCACTTTCTTGCCAGCCACGCTGTGGAGTACTTGGACGCGTGTGATGGAGCATTGTCCTGTATGAAAATCATGTTTTTCTTGAAGGATGCAGACTTCTTCCTGTACCACTGCTTGAAGAAGGTGTCTTCCAGAAACTGGCAGTAGGACTGGGCAAAGGCCCCACAAGCTCATCTTTGATGATACCAGCCCAAACCAGTACTCCACCTCCACCTTGCTGGCGTCTGAGTCGGACTGGAGCTATCTGCCCTTTACCAATCCAGCCACGGGCCCATCCATCTGGCCCATCAAGACTCACTCTCATTTCATCAGTCCATAAAACCTTAGAAAAATCAGTCTTGAGATATTTCTTGGCCCGGTCTTGACGTTTCAGCTTGTGTGTCTTGTTCAGTGGTGGTCGTCTTTCAGCCTTTCTTACCTTGGCCATGTCTCTGAGTATTGCACACCTTGTGCTTTTGGGCACTCCAGTGATGTTGCAGCTCTGAAATATGGCAAAACTGGTGGCAAGTGGCATCTTGGCAGCTGCACGCTTGACTTTTCTCAGTTCATGGGCAGTTATTTTGTGCCTTGGTTTTTCCACACGCTTCTTGCGACCCTGTTGACTATTTTGAATGAAACGCTTGATTGTTCGATGATCACGCTTCAGAAGCTTTGCAATTTTAAGAGTGCTGCATCCCTCTGCAAGATATCTCACTATTTTTGACTTTTCTGAGCCTGTCAAGTCCTTCTTTTGACCCATTTTGCCAAAGGAAAGGAAGTTGCCTAATAATTATGCACACCTGATATAGGGTGTTGATGTCATTAGACCACACCCCTTTTCATTACAGAGATGCACATCACCTAATATGCTTAATTGGTAGTAGGCTTTCGAGCCTATACAGCTTGGAGTAAGACAACATGCATGAAGAGGATGATGTGGACAAAATATTCTGCACTCCCTGTAAATAGTGTGAGTTATGTTCATATAATGATCTCCCCTACAGGTGATCCTCCCTCTCCTGCACTCTCACTTCCTGAGCGCACTCCAGAGTCCTTTGAAATGGCTGATGAAGGTAAGGCGGCAGATTCATACTGATATTATAACATCATACACCAATGAGCCACAACATTGCAGCCTATTCATGGAAAAGTCCTCCTTTTGTGCTAAAACATGGCATGGATTCCACTAGACATCTGATGGTAAGCTGTGGAAACTGCCATCAAGCAAACAGTACCAGATCCTGTAGGTTGCAAGGAGATCCCTCCATGGTGTAGGGATATAGTGCACCAAATGGTCTGATTCTGCATTAAAAGAACTATATATTATATATTATCAAAACCCCCAGACGTACAGGCCTGTCTCTGTGGTCCATTAAATTACTCTCAGGAGCCACGACTCTTCCTCCTCTTCCAGAGGAGTGAAACTGCCCACACCTGTCCCTCTAACCAAACAAAGGATAAACACAACCCATCATAATTCAATGATGGCAGGGCCAGGAGACCAGACTATATGGACATGCACACAGGACCCTAAAAGGGATCTTCACAATGCATAGGCAGATAGCGAATGGCTTGAATGAAATCCAAACACACATGATCACTCGAACACTCGGGTGGTAGTAGCCTAGTGGGTAAAACACTCGCCTATGAACCAGAAGACCCAGGTTCAAACCCCACTTACTACCATTGTGTCCCTGAGCAAGACACTTAACCCTAAATTGCTCCAGGGGGACTGTCCCTGTAACTACTGATTGTAAGTCGCTCTGGATAAGGGCGTCTGATAAATACTGTAAATGTAAATGTAATGATCAGCTAATCTCTTACTGTGTGCTTAGTTTATTCATTTCACTGTAAAATTGCTGGCCCTAACTTATTTGGAGCCCTAGGTCGCCCCCTTGATTCGCAATACATTCCTCTGCTAGTGTAGATAAAATCACAAGAAACGGAATTTTGTTAAAATATGGGTGGTTTGATTTGTTCCATAGTCCAAGCACAGCAGTGTTTCAGCTGCACTGCAGCTGAATCTGTACAGGAGTAGTTTCCATGTTGACTGCAAATGGCTTGGGAAGCAGTTTGAAATGGGATCTGTAGTTTGTGTGTGATCAGCAGCATAATAATTCATCTATATCAAGTGATCTTGCGGGATGTGGTCACGGGATTTGACACCCTCAAAACAGCATATCCCATAATGCAATGCTTAAGTTGCCAGTGGTTCAGGGCAGCTGCTCTGCGCACTAACCAGCAACCCTAACCGTGTCCAGTCCAGTCCATTGTCCAAGTGTCATGGAGATGGGCTGTAGGAACGGGGGTGTTTCATTAATAATTTTATTAGCAGAATAAGCTTTATTGCCAGGTGGTTTAGTGACAGAACTCTAAAGTGCAACAGAATGACAGTGACAAGACAAGACACAGGAAATAAAAATATTTAAATACAGAGATACAAAAATAGCGTGGACTATATATATA
The DNA here is from genome assembly GCF_900700375.1 of Denticeps clupeoides. Lineage (NCBI taxonomy): Eukaryota > Metazoa > Chordata > Actinopteri > Clupeiformes > Denticipitidae > Denticeps > Denticeps clupeoides. The sequence goes on along the minus strand of NW_021629761.1, from coordinate 44,144 downwards.
TATATATATATATATACACACACACACACACACACACACACACACACACACACATATATATATTCCACGCCACAGGTATGGTGATATGTGCAAATATGAAATGTAAATAAGTGTGTGTTGTGTTGAGTAAATCATTTATTTTAGTGTTCTACCACGTGTATTGTTACGCGTTCCTGACATGGCCTGCCTGGGGGAAGAAACTGTTTCTTGTGTCTGGTTTTTTGGTGCTAAATGCTCTGTAGCATTGATCAGATGGCAGCAGATTACAGAGGGAGTGTGCGGGGTGAGAGGGGTCCAGAGTGATTTTCTTAGCCCTTTTGCTCACACTGGATAAGTACAGATAGTTGGAGAGTGCGGAGGGATGTTCCAGTGATTCTCTCAGATTCTCTCTTCTGCTTAGACTCGCAGAAGAAAAGATTTGTTACATGGAACAAACAGTAAATGATAAAAAATCATTTAGCCTATTTGGAGAAAAAGATGGTTATAATGTGAGACTATATCAGTCATCCTGGGATAACAAAATATGAATGAGACTACTTGTTCTGAACAGGCCTTGACAACATTTTCGGTAGAGCCGAATCACAGGAAGAATTCCAGGAGGCCTTTTCATTTGTGCTTGTGTTGCATTTTGTTGCATGTGTTGCAACTGGAATATGTTCAAACAGGCTGCCACTTATAACACCACCACTGACCTCCAGGAGTACACAGAGACTGTTAGAGCCTACATCAACAAATGCACTGAGGATGTAACAGTCACCAAAACCATCACTGTCCGTGCCAACCAAAAGCCATGGATGACAGGGGAGGTCTACAGGCTGCTGAAAGCTCGGAACGCTGCCTTCAGAGTTGGAGACAAGGCGAGCCTGAAGACAGCTAGGGCCAACCTTTCCCGTGGCATCAGAGAGGCTAAGCGACAGTACTCCAGAGGAATATCTCGTCGCTTCAATGACAGCAGAGACACACGGAGCCTGTGGCGGGGCATACAAACCATCACGGATTACAAGGCCCCTCCACAGACCTGTGATAGCACCATCTCCCTGCTGAACGAGCTGAACACCTTTTTCGCTCGCTTTGAAGGGAAAAACAGCACCACAGCACAGAAGACCACACCCCCTCCTGGTGACCAGGTAATGACTCTGTCCCCGGACAGTGTGAGGAGATCCCTCAGCAGGATCAACGCTCGCAAAGCTCCGGGCCCTGACAACATTACTGGTCGTGTACTGAAGGACTGATGATGCCATCTCCACTGCACTCCACTCAGCACTCACACATCTGGACAAAAAAGACTCATATGTTCGAATGCTGTTCATAGACTTCAGTTCAGCATTTAACACAATAATCCCACAACAGCTCACACAAAAACTGATCCAGCTGGGGCTCAACACCTCACTGTGTAACTGGCGGTTGGACCACAAGCAGTACGGGTTGGCAGTAGCACATCCAGCACCATCGTCCTTAACACGGGGGCTCCTCAGGGATGTGTGCTGAGCCCCCTTCTCTTCACTCTGCTGACCCACGACTGCACTCCGTCACACTGCTCCAACCTCTTCATCAAGTTTGCTGATGACACGACTGTGGTGGGACTCATTAATAACAGGGATGAGTCTAACTACAGAAGCGAGGTGAGCCGCCTGGCCACGTGGTGCGGAGACAACAATCTCTCCCTGAATGTGGAGAAGACGAAAGAGATTGTTGTTGACTTCAGGAGAGGAAACACTCAGCATGCTCCTCTGACCATCAACGGTGCATCTGTGGAGAGAGTGAGCAGCACCAAGTTCCTGGGTGTGCACATTACTGAGGATCTCTCCTGGACAAAAAACACCACTGCACTGGCCAAGAAAGCACAGCAGCGTCTCTACTTCTTCCTCCGCAAGAGCACCAGCCCCCATCATGTACACATTCTACCGAGGAACCATCGAGAGCATCCTGTCTAGCTGTATCACTGTGTGGTTTGGAGCCTGCAATGCGTCCTGCCAAAAAACTCTCCAACACATAGTCAGAGCAGCTGAGAGAATCATCGGTGTCCCTCTCCCCTCCCTCCAAGACATCTACAGCACACGCCTCACCAAGAAAGCCCTCGGCATAGCAGCTGATCCCACCCACCCAATGCAAACCTTCTTCAGCCTGCTGCCATCAGGGAGGAGACTGCGGAGTCTCCAGGCCAGGACCAGCAGACTGAAGGACAGTTTCACCCATCAGGCGGTCAGGAAACTCAACTCCCTCCCGGCTCTGCCCCCACTCCCCTCACTCCCCTCTTCTGCCGCACAAACTTTCTGAAACCTAACACACACAAACTGACCATGCACCAGTAACTCTGTGCAGCTCTGGTCTGCCAACTACATCACTTGTCACTTCGTCACTTTAAACTTACCTCTGTTGCACTACATGGGTTTGCACTCTCCACCATGTGCCCTTATCTGTATATGGTGTTTTTAAAATTGTATATTGTGTTTTTTTTTTTATTGTATTTATACCTTTGTATTCAATGTTAATGTTTTGTATTTAATGTTACTTGTATGGGTCTGAGAGTAACGTAATTTCAATTCTCTGCATGTCCTGTACATGTGGCAGAATTGAAATAAAGCTGACTTTGACTTTGATTTTACCCAGATATAATACTGCTATTATGAGACATAGAGACAGCTGCGCATGCACTTCAATTGCATGTGGGGTAGGGATGCAGGGGACCTCAGATTCCCTCCACTACGTATTCATGGAAGACGCGCTTGAAGCGTTTGTAGAACACGCTGTAGAAATGTCTGTGTAGTAAACATTCTAAGCAGGAGAAATGCCATGTGTGAGTGTGTGTCTCATGCTGAGTCTCATGAGACCTGCTTCAAGGCTTTATAACATAAAGAACAGCACTGCTTACACTCCAACAAACATGGCAGAAACACTTCCTTTCTTTTGAAATAACTCTGGAACTTCCAGTACCAAATCTGGCCAGTAGATACTGCTAGAGTACCTTCTAGTACACTGACAAGCGACACAAGGCAACAAGGAAAAAAAGAAGACAAATTATACTAACAGTTCGGGCTGAGAAATTATGTAATGCAATTCCGTTTAACCCAGTCAAAATTGTACAAGTACTTAGTATAGACAAGTGAACCCCATTTCAAGAATACACTACATCTGTTCCAGTGAGCAGGTTTCTCCCCGCATCATCTTCACCTTCTGAAATATAAAAAATCCTGAAAATGGAAGCAAGATGGCGCCAGTGTCGGCCTGCGGTCTGTTCTGTTGTTTTGTGTGAGGGACGTATATGCCATCTATCTCTTACCATCGTCAAACACATCTTGGACATTCGAAATTCCTGTGTGGCGTTGCCAATGCCACAAGATGGTACAGGTCCTTTTCCAGAAGACGGAAAGCAGGGCGGAGTGCTTATCCGAATGAATGTCTGCCTTCGGTGATGGTCGTGGCAGTTCAGCAGTGTCACCAGTAAACCTCCGGGGCCGCTGGCTTTGTCTAATTGATTGGCGATTGAGGAGCCGGTGATTTCTGTGGAACACCTTCGCTATACCCTCCCACGGCACACAGATGGGGTGTCTGCCGTTTCCTTTTACAACCACTGAGGCGCGTTGCATCCCCAGCGAAGCCCGATCTAATTCTCCACACAGCTCTGCTAAACATCAGATCTCTAGCCAACGAAATGTTCCTTCTGAAAGACTCCCACAACCTGGAGTTCATGCTTCTGACCTCTGATCTCCAAACTGTTCATTCTTTAGAAAAGGTGGCGGCCTGGCCTCTGTCCCATGTCACACTAACACCAGCTTCGAAATGCAGCTACTGGAGCTCAATTCGTCCTGTCCTTTTGTAATTGTGTATCACACTTTTATCAAACCAAACTGCTGGACAGCCGACGCCATCTCACATCTCCTCCACACAGCACTCACCCACCTGGACACTCGGAAGGGAAATGATGTTAAAATGCTCTTCATTGACTACAGTTCAGCATTTCACACAATAATCCCTTCCACACTCACCACCAAGCTGGAGCACCTGGGACTCAGATCATCTCTCTGTCAGTGGATCTCCAACTTCCTAACCGGGAGACCACAGGCAGTAAGGATGGGTGGACATGTCTCAGCCTCCATCATTCTCAGCACTGGAGCCCCCCAGGGCTGTGTTCTGAGCCCCCTGCTGTACTCCCTGTACACCCATGACTGTACAGCCACTACTAACTCCACCACCATCATCAAGTTTGCTGACGACACCGTCGTGGTGGGCCTGATCTCTGACAACGATGAGACGGCCTACCTGGAGGAGGTTGGAAATCTGGTGAACTGGTGCCAGAGGAACAATCTCCACCTGAACGTCAGCAAGACAAAGGAGTTAATAGTGGACTTCAGTACAAAGCAGGAGAGGACCTACCAGAACCCTGTCATCAACAGGAGCCCAGTGGAGAGAGTGGACAGCTGCATCTCTACCTCCTCAGACGCCTGAGAGACTTCAGACTGCCCTCCAAGGTGCTCAGGAACTTCTACTCCTGCACCATAGAGAGCATCCTGATGGGAAACCTCTCAACCTGGTTTGGGAATAGCACGATGCAGGACAGGCGAGCCCTACAGAGGGTGGTTCCATCAGCTAAACGCATCATCTGTACCAAGCTCCCTGACATTCAATCCATCTACAGAAAGCGGTGTCCCTGAGCAAGACACCTAACCCTGAGTGTCTCCAGGGGGGGACTGTCCCTGTAGCTACTGATTGTAAGTCACTCTGGATAAGGACGTCTGGTAAATGCTGTAAATGTAATCTTGAAAGAATCCTGAGATTCTCTAATCTAAACAATCACTCAGATCCCTACACATGCCCATAAACTTGAAGGACAAAATGTTTACTTTAATAATGTTATGGCTGATTGGTGTATGTAGTGATATAGTTTATGAGAGATATATAACAGTTTTTTCATGTGAGGCATGATTCACCCTCTTTTGCTGCAGCCCTGTCTTCTGAATGGATGAAGATGGAAAGTCAGACAATAACACACAGAAGATCAAAAGTGGGAATTTCTGCAGAATGGTCAGGAGTCACACATACCCTTCAACATGAGACGACCAGCACAAAATGCAGAAGCAAGGTCAGAGGGATTGTTTTATTTCTTGCTTCCCATTTGGATCTATAGACTATGTATTTGAACAAGTATATCGTTCTAACCTTATTAAAAATATTGCCGTATGATAACTAGTGATATCAGCATTACATCAGCATTGCCACTGATTTAGGCTCAATTCACTGTGTTCATGATAAAGCATGACTAGCTGCACTCTGAAGGTTACTATATGGAATGCTATGAGGAAGGAGACACGGCAAGGACTCAGCAGAAGACTACTGAGCATTTATTAATAAACAATAACAGAAGTCAACACTGAACGTGAAATGAGAAGGTATTGTCGGATGTTGATTCTGGAAACTCTGATTTGACTGCTGCCTTCAACATGGGATTTTGCTGTCATGTTTAGAGCACTGTGTAGGCATTAGAGGATCAGCCCTTGCTTGGTTTCGATCATACCAAGAGTTAACAAGAGTTTTGTACGTGACTCCACCTCAACTACTGCTCCCCTCACATATGGAGTTCCCATATGTGGTTGGACACTTGGGTTGAATGTGTCAGAGATCAGCTCTCCAGACCTTGCGGGACTTTGGTATGGGAGTGGAGGAGACTCAAGCCCCACCTGATGCTCGTTACACCGGGGCTGATCCCTAACCGTGCCCTCACCAGAAACTGGTCTTATTGCCAGCGATGCAGACCAAGATCTGACATTATTCATATAGGGACTGAACAGCACTTATCAGAGTGCCTGGTACCCTGTATTCCAGTGAGGTGCTACTGTGCAACGGTCTGAGAAATATTGGGCGCTGCAGCATATTAGCCTACAGATTATTTTTCCACGTGAGAAATACAATGTGTGGTGGGAGGGAATGACAAAAGATTATGTGACACTTGAGAGCCCAGAGCTTGTGTTTCAGCCTTCACCACTCAGACCCTCACCATACAGCTGGCTGAAAATAGATTTAATCAGAAATACAGTAAATGTAAAGATCTGTCTTATCACTTCATTATGTAGTGAATTCACATTTATTCAGAGTCAGGGAATAGAGCTGTGCTGGATCATCACTATTCGCTCTGGATCGGGGACAGGAAGCATTTGGTAGAAAGGACATGCTGTAGGGGGAATAGTGATGAATCTGGGAACATGGACTGGCAGAAGCATTTTCAGAGACTGGGCCATGTGTCTGGGAGCAGGACAACCAGGGATTCCTTTTTGGCATATGTGTCTGTGTACTGTGTTTGGATTCTGCTACATAAAACATGACAGTAAAATACAATAATTATCTGTTTTTTATCTTTATTTTTTCCAGACCATGAAAGTTCGGATGTCTCTCCCTGGTAAGTCCAAGATCATGATCTCCAGATTTGACCATGAATGTAAATGTAAATGCCTGTTGATACTGAACATATGTTGACCATTATTGAAGCATAATAGCCATTTGTGATGGGAACAGTTGCATGATTACTTTAGCTGGTAGAATTTTTAACAAAAAATGTGCTGAGATGGGATTCGACTGCAATGAAATGGCAATGGGTAGTGAATGAGATTTGAGAAGAGAAGGACGGAGACAAGATCCCATTATCTTTGTTGCCAAATTGGTCTGCCAAGTCTGAGTAGGCCTTGTTTATGTTAAGTATATGTGACAGTTGAAATATGGAGGTTTTGCTTGTGTTTTGGCTAATCTTTGAACGATTTTACACTGAAGCGATCAGGAATCTTTGTCTCTTCATAGTTCCAACTCCAGCACCATCAAACTGTGCAGCTGTGGACTCTATCACCCAGACATGCAGCAAAACTGATGGTGCGGATACACATACAGATACCCACAATACACAATACCCTACATATAATCATAATCCAAAACTAGAAATGGGAGTTTTCTGAACAAAGTTCAATTTTGGCTTGAAAAGCAATTAAAGGTTAAAAGAGGATGGATAAGAGGAAGGATAAAGAGGAAAATTGTTAAATTAGTTAATTACATGAAATTGGTTGAAAATTTCAATTATTTGGGCTTTTATATGCATATTAGCATATTAATGCTAACATACTAGCATATAATGCTAACGAGGCAGGTCCACAATGTGTCACGTTAAATTTGGTGATGTTTGGGACATGTTAAAATATTAGCATGTTAGTATGCTAATGCATGCAAAGGTGCACTGTAAAATGCATAGAATGAATGGGATGATGAAAGGATGAAAAAGAGGAGTGGAGCATAGGGGCATGAGGGGAGGTAAAATGTGGTTGAACAGGTAAAATATGTGGTCGTGGAAGGCTGAAAGTATGTTGCTTGGTAAAATGCATGGGAGGGAATGGGAGAAGGAGATGGAGATTAAAGAAAGAGTGATAGAGGAGTAAAAGTTAAAAGAGTGAAACAAAAAAATTAAGTTGGCCTTAGATGAATGTGTGTACTAAGTTTCATATCAATACGTTATATTGTGAGGAACCAGGGATGGGTTGAATTTAAATCAATAAAAAAAGCAAAAAAGAAGCAATGAAATTATCTACTTCATCTAAGATTATCTAAGAGGTGTTCAGGTGAGGTATTTCATGAAAACAAAATGAATGGCATATATTGAGTTAAAGTTGTCTCTGATAAAAATTGTCTCATATAAATGGGTGTGGCATGCGGATGGAGTCATCCATCCAAAAAAGCACAAGCACACCCCGTAGTTATAGGCGGATAATTGTGTGAATTTTTGAGGATTGTGCGATGAAAGCTGATCCATACAGAATAACATCCAGAGAAGAAGAAGATTTTTGGCTTTTTCCAAGAAACTGAAGCTTTCCAAGCCAAAATAGCGAACATGCAAACAGAGCCGGTGATACAGATACCTAATAACTCTTATTCTCCAGAATCCTGTCAGAGCTCAGCTCCTCCTCTTCCTGAACGAACCCCTGAGTCTTTCATCTTAGTCACTGATGAAGGTACCAAACGCAGACATTTGGATGGATCCACTGCAAAAACAAAGTAGGATTACAACTGGGGCACTTTTGTAACCGTTTGTCCCCTGTGTTTCAGCTAAGAGTGGGCAGCCTTGGCACAGGGTTGGCATCTCATCTGAGTGGGCAGGGCATACACAACCAAGAACAGAGCTTGATCTTGTGATGAACAGAAGCAAAGTAATTTCAAGCAAACACAACTAGTGCATAACACTACAGGATCACACCAAAATAAAGAAATGAAATGTACATGCTGACGCTGTACATGCAGATGCTGATCTTGTTGTGTGTGGTATCTATCTCTCTACAGAGTGCCCGAATCAAGACCTCAAAACAAGGCAAGTTTATCTATATAAACCACTTGCCCCCTCATAAACTCGGAAAACTCCGCTCAGCTCAGCACACTCTTCATCATGCAAACAAATTCATAATGCAATTTTATTAACGTGGCTCTAGTTCATTATGCAAGTCCAGGGTCGTGGTGGCCTAGTGGGTCAGAAAGCAGACCCATAAACAGAAGGTTGCTGGTTCAAGTCCCGAAACGCTGAGGAGCCACTGAGCAAAGTACCGTCCCCACACACTGCTCCCCGGGTGCCTGTCATGGTGCCCACTGCTCACCAAGGGTTAAAAAGCACAGAACACATTTTGTTGTGTCACCGTGTGTTGTGCTGCAGTGTTTCACAATGACAATCACTTCACTCAAGTGGGCACAACAGTTTCTTGTATTCCAGGTCTATTTGATACTGTCCGGACCGGGGTTTCATGTTGGTCCTGTGCTAGTATGTTTCCTGATTGTTTCACCCGCGTCTGCCTGTATATAGCTGCCCTGTTCGTGTTTGTTCGCTGTTGGGTTGTTGTTTGGTGATGTTTCCCCTGTCCTCTGTTCCATGTAATAAACCCCAGTCTCGTGACGTCATGCGAATGAGTCCTCCTTCCTCACGTCCAGCCATTGTGACAGATACGTTTTTATGTTGATTTCAAATGTGAAGTACTTTTATTTTACAAAAGGAAGAATGGGTAATATTGTGAAATAGTTTTTTGCATGAAATGCACATGTTTGTGAAGTGAAAGTGTCAAGTCAGTGCAAACACTGCACATGTGCAAACAACCAAATGTGTCCTCTGCTTTTTGTGCAGCCATAACCTTCTGATTATGGGGCCTCTTCATTACCACTGGCCCATTTTTTTCAACCCCTTCAACACATAACCAACGATGCAGAATATAAAATTAGAAATCATGAGATGCACACTAAATGGTTTCAGGTATAAATTCTGGATTAGTGAATATATATAGTCTTGGGTCAGGCTGTTATATATCTGTCGCATTTATGCCAAATGATCCTATTTTGTTATGTTTGTTGATGGCTGTAGGCCATATGTTTTTTATGTAATAAAAAAGGAAAGTTCTGTTGTGATTTAGTGGGGAGCCGCGAGCAAGAGGAGAGTAAAGCAGTAGAGAATGCTGGCACACAACAGGATGTCCTGGACAAAAGCAGGATGGGCATGTCTCGTGCAAAGGTATACATGATGCGTAGCGTACAATGCACTCGCCAGATGAGTTGCAGGTTTAAATCACCCTTACCAAGACACTTTTGCTCCATGAGAACTGTCCTTGGAACTACTGGTTGTAAGTAGACTCTCTGAATAAGGGTGTCAAAAATGTAAATATGTAAATATTATTAGAATTCTTAAACTAGTCGGACATAATACACTATTCTATAATTCTCTCTTTTGCAGAGCCTGAAGCACCTTTTGACAAGAAGAAAGTGTAAGCGTCCCTTTGCATATGTAATTCATTTAGTTTACAGAATATTGTATTTGATCACTATTGAATATTTATTCCAAAATACTAAGACAAAAACTGCAGGGCACATTAGGACCGTTACTTATCATATTCAGACTAAAAATGTATATAGCAGATCAGATAAACAGCAAGTAAGTGTTGGCTACATTGAAATATTTAACAGTTACCAGTTATTAATGTTTTTTCCTGCTTATCAGTATAATTAACTTTTTTTTTTTTTTTTTTACAGTAAAGTCGACCCCACCCCCAGCCCCACTACTCTCACCATATGGGTCCACTGGCTTCAATTTCAGTGAGTTTTATTGGCCACCACTTCAGCTGTGTTAACGTACTATATTTCATGTGGTAGTCCTCTCTAGCTCTGTTGTTCCTCTCTCCTCTGTAGATTTTGGGACTCGACTGGGGAGACCCAAGGGCCCAAGGAATAAGCCAGAGGCATGGGTTTAAAGAATGACTTTTTCCAGCATTTCTCCTGGTGTAAGCTGCAGTCTGTACTCTGCAGGGCCTGTCCAAGCCCATTGAGACTGATTGTGATTTTGCGGCGATATAAGAAATAAATGTTTTGTTTTACTCCATGTTGCTAAAGAATATTGTGCATAAGCATTCATGTGCCTAGTGGCTACAATTTCCAGATTCCATTTCTCTGGGTAAACCTGCCAGTTAGATCAAAAGTCGTGGCCCAGATTCTCATGTACATGTATACAGATATATCTGAAAACTACTTAGCTCATTTTTAGATCTTATTTTGTGACCTGCGATAGTTAATACAATAACATCAGAACATCCAGCATAACAGCTTATTTTAAGAAGACGCTTTTTTCTATAAACTATATACTGTAGAATTGTGTGGTGCATATGAGAATGCAGTTAAGCATTTCCCTGAATATGTAGCCAGACAATTTAAAGTCTTAAAATGATCATGAATTCATTTTGTGCGAATTATATTTTTTCATGCTGTTATGTGAGAGAGAGGCAGACATGATCGCAGTTCATTCTAATAAAACCCAGTTCCCACAGAGGCCAGAAGCAGTATTACACTTTTTACTTCATGACAATTCTCTTCTATACTATTTTTGGACAACTGCTGCCTCCTTTTCTCTATGGAAAGTAAAGGTAGACTTAAAACAAAGGGTTTATTAAAAATACACCAGACAGGTTATCCAGTCATTAAAAAAAAAGATTTTGATCTAGAAATGTATCTTATATGTAATTACAAAAAATGTACATTTTCCTATGACAATACATTTATACAAACTTCTATTAAAAATGCAAACAAACAAAAAACATTTTAGTACAAATTCAGCAGGAGTGTTCCATTTTTTATAATACAAAGCATGCAACATGTTCCTATGAGCTACTGTACTACAGTACACAGTTAACACAAGGTTGGAAGCTAGTGTTGTGGGACGAGAGAACATTTCAGTTTGCAGTAAAATGCAATTCGGAGCACACAGGACCCCTCGCTCAGCTGCTGCATGCAGACCTCTAGAAGACATGCGGAATTTACTGCTGGAAGAGCAGCTGTAGTGGGTGGCCTAGCGGGTAAGGAAACAGACCAGTACGTATCCCATGCCACTGAGCAAGTACTGTCCCCCCACACGCTGCTCCCTCAGGGGATGGTTAAATACAGAGACCACATTTCACTGTATTCACTGTGTGCTGTGCTGTCACATGTGACAACTTATCACTTTCACTTCAGCTCTTCGCAAAAACAGGTTTCACTTGAGTCATGTCACAACCAAATGCACATTTCAGACCCGTACGGCCATGGGAATACATTCAAAATTCATACATTTACATTCAAACCCAAAGAGGTTTGGATAGGTTCTGGGAAAGAAATGAGAGGTTACCAACACTCTAACACAAGACCTAAATACTTTAGTACTGAAAATGTGTTTTCAGTTCATGGAATGTTAGAAAAGAAGGTCATCCCAAGACAGATGTTGGCAGGAAAATGGTACATCCAGAGGCCAAACTGGGGAAGATCTACAACCAATGTATCACTATAAGCCAGCCAGCCCCATTAGCTCCTCCTCCAGCATCTTTTATAGCCCAGCTTGCAGACCTGAAAACAAATCAAAAACCAGCTCCTGCTGCCTTGCCAGATCACCATACGTTTGCCCAACTTTCAACCTTACCATACGAAACTGCTGGCGGTACCAGCTCAAAAGCTCTAAGAACAGCTTTTATCACCTCCTTATAACCAGTATTAATCTCAGGGCTAAGCGCTGCATAAGCCTCCTGGGCCATACGGTCAACTCCCAACGATTCCTATTCTTCCCTCGGGAAATGCCACTCACATGGGCGACATTCAAACGTTTCAAAAATCCCATCTACCTTATCTGGACAGAATCAGGGCATTAGAGCAAAACACTTAGTCAAGTCAAATCTGGTCTCATGTTCCTGTTGATGCTGATGATCTTGCTGTCTGACTCTGGCCAACTCCAAAGCATTTTCCCTATCCATCTGAAGCATTTCTAGTTCCTTAGCTTTCCTCGCCAGATCTCTCTCAAGACATTTCAGTCTTCAGAGTCAGGTAAAACCTCAGCCTGACAAAACTCAACTCAACTTAAGAGATGTGGCTTTGAAATCCAAACCAAACACACATGGGGCACCTGAGCTGCGAATTCTTCCACATTAAAGGCAGACATTGTCGCTGCTAAATGTTTAACGGATCAAAAACCATTCATGTCAGACAGAACAAGACACATCCTGGTCTGTATCGGTCACAAACAATAAATCTGTTAACAACCAGTCAACCGCTTGCTGACCACAAACCAGGCACCAAACGACTCAGAACCTTCAATATTACTATTGTACCGCACACATAAACACAAGGAAGTATTAGGAAGTCAGCTAAAAACCTGAATGTGTGCAATAGACATGGTGGTCAGCATGGGTGAAATCTAAATAGATGGTGGACCAAAGGGACACCACTTACCTCCAGGCCTCAGTGCAAAACCTGGTCCTGGGCCTAAAACCTGGGGCCGGAGCGTCTTCTATCTTCCTTAACTCTACCAGTTCAAGTAGGGGAAATCCCCACAAACAAAAGAAAACCAAAATGGATCCATGTGCATCCAAATAACTGGGAGGAAGCCAAAAGTTACATCCAGAGGCCAAACTGGGGAAGATCCACAACCAATGTTTCACCATAAGCCAGCCAGCCTCATTAGGTTCTCCTCCAGCTTCTTTTTACCTGAAACCTGGAAGCAAGCTGGTGCCCCCTTGTGGATGGAAAGTGATTGTCTGTCTGTATACTAGGTGTTCTAGGTGTATCCTACACATCCTAACAGCACTTGCTGCTATAAGAGGTCAGCTTTTATGCATGTCAACAAAATGAACATATCAAAGGCTGTACAATTACTATGGAGATTAAGTTAATAAATGAAATTGTACAGTAGTGCACTGTTTTATGTGTTTTATTTAATAGCACATAATGTCATATGAATACAGTGCTTAAAAAGTAATTTGAAAATTTACAGAGTAAGGGGCATAGAAATGTCATACAGATTATATTAATAATCTAATGAAATAAAATTTTAGCATGTGTGGTGCATGTCTTAGTAAATTAAGCAGCTTCTTGCTAGTTTTTGTCAAAGTGGAAACAAAAACCAGCACTAGAGAACAACATGAAAACCACGGCTCTTTTCTCAAATGGAAAAATAAGTGAAATCTCACATTTAATGGGGTAAGTTTTCCTACCTTAAATAAAGTGTGTATATCCCATAGAAAAACCAGCACAACACAATCTGTTTTTGTGTGTGACAGACACTTGTTTGTAAGGAGTTATAAGAGTAAAAAAACATCAGAGGAAACACTGAGCATGTCTGGGTTCATTCCTAAACCTAGATTCAAACATAAAAAACCTTAATACTTCACCATTGTGTTTTAAATAAACTCCGCCTACTGCAAGTCTGGGAGAAGTTAAGAGTCACAAATTGTCATTTGAAATGGACTGTTTATCGGCACCGGGTGTGGCCTTGGAGGTGCAGTCTGAGTAAGCATAAGTCAGTGGCAGCTCAGAATCAAATGGCCATTGGGAGCATGTGACAGGAAGTATCCTAGGATTCGAGCTGGTGGTACCAGAGCACGCTGACAGAGGAGGGCCAGGCTTAGGTGGGCTGGTTGTTCTCTGAAGTAATGTCTCTCCCAGGGCTGGGTCCTTCAGGTGGTGGACACTGGTTGGCTCTTTGGCTTCAGGTGACTTGGGGACATTGGACTTAGCCACTTCCTCTCTTTCAGACAGATCAGGGTGGTAATGCTTCAGACGCACATGCCAGGCCAGGCTGCAGACAGCTGACACAGTTTTGAACTGGTGGATAACATTTCGTGGAATGAAGTAAATGTCATTATCACACAGCTGGACACGGGCATATCGGATCCCTTCACGCCGTAGCTGGTTCAGCTTGGCATCGTCTACCCACTGCACACACTGAGGAGAACATAAAAAAATAGTCATAAAATGGAAATGGTCATAAAATAAAAAAACATGAATGAGAAGGTGTGTCCAAACTTTTGGCCTGTACTGTATATTAGAAAAAGTGCAACAAATGTGAGGAATTATAATGTACTACGGAAATGATAAAAACCCATCACAAATTAGAGCAAACAAACATGATAAATCAAAATGTAAAGTGATTATATAAAAAACATTCAACCCAGAATTAGTTGTTCAGTGCAAAAAGGATCAGCAAATATTGATTTGAGACTCCTTTCAGAGAGAGCCCACCTCAATGCTTATTTCTAGTTGGACATCAATATGTCACACTGCACACTTCCAGACAACATGGAACGGTCTTTGGGCATACAAGTCGACTTCAGTGCACAGTGCCACACCTTCCGTGTTTGGTATGCAGCCAACTGTAACTGAGAGCTCACTCACAGGATGTAGTGCACACATTAGGGCTGCAAGATTTCGGGAAAATATGCAATATTGTTGTTGAATTTTGCGATTAATTTTATTATTATTAGCTATTTAAAAAAAAACTCATTTATATATGTAATGATCATACTAAAATAAACAGGTAATATATATTCATCTGATCTAATTAAATCTAATTCAGGCTAAAAAGAAACAATATGTCAAGGAAGTTGCAAATATTTAGACTTCAAAACATTATAAATGACTTATAACCCTCAGCAGATATTCTGATTTCTGGATTGCTGTTACCAGGGACCTGCCAACACAATATGAATTGCTTTCAAAGATTACTTTTTATTTACATGTAACCATACACTCATCAAGAGTGTCTTTAAACAAGAGCATCTTTTAAACAAAATATTTCCTTGCCATGCCTGTTTTTTTATATATATAAAAATATTATTAAACAAAAATGAAATAAGAAAATACTATTAAACAAAGTGTACAGGCCTCAAATAAATTGGTATGTAGTGGAAATACAAACATATTGTCAACATTCACATAAATTAAAATTAATATTAACATGTAAACATTACATGGCCCATTACATAATTTAATGCTGCGTCCGAAATCGCATACTACTTGAGTAGGTACTACATTTGAATTAGATTTTTATATTTTACACTTGACCTGACCTCGGGGCGACGGCTTGTCACAAATAGTATATCGTATGCGATTTCGGAAGCAGCATAAATTTCATTTATTGCAACTCTTTGCGATACAGATATTGCGTATACTATTATCGTGATAATGATAATGATATATCGTGCAGCCCTAGCACACATGCATATAAAATGTTCAATAACCAACAATTTAACTCAATACATTGATTGCTTAGATCAACACAGTTACCGTCACCCAATCCAGTTATTTGGATCATTATTTGATCAATATGTGATAAACATATCAGAATGGTGCATTAAGTTACATTTCTCCAGAGCAGTAGTTACAGGGACAGTCCCCCCCGGAGACACTCAGGGTTAAGTGTTTTGCTCATGGACACAATGAAAGTAAGTGGGATTTGAACTTGGCTCTTCTGGTTCATAGCAATTGTGTTACCCACTAGGCTACTACCACCCATTCCCAACCTTTCCGCTTCCTTGGCTGCTAGGCTTCCACTGCTCCACTGTGCCAAGTCAGTATGGAGTGGTAGAAGCTTAATGGATACCATACTCACCTCTTTACCAGACAACCGCAAGGTTGCAGATTCCATTTACATTTAATACTACTGTGTCTATTCTGAGAAATCATGCCATAGCAGCCACCACTGTATGTAATCTTTTGATTTTCACAGGGAAAGACTGCCTCATTTTTTGTATTTGAGTTATTAAAATGTCCTTTCACATTAAATCAAATTGTAACAATGGTGGTGTAGGAGATGTTGCTCCTACCTGAGACACGGGTGGCTCATACAGATCAAGCTGGAGCCGCTGAACCACATCACTGAAGTCTTCTGCCTGAAAACACACCACGTCCTTGGTTACACGTGGCCTGTCACTCCTACCAGAAACAAACAGAAAAGATGATCAGAATGGTTGAAATCAAAATGATACTGCCCAATATCAATGGGAAAGTATCAAAGCACAACTGTTGCCTTGTGTATCTGCAAGCTGCATGTTGAATGTAGGGCTGGGCCATAACACGGTCGATGATGGTGAAAAATTCAGCTTGATCTCGCTGATCAGCTTTGGACATTTTTGGCATATTTTGTATGTGTATTTGACACGCAGCTGCCAGACATCGTAAGTTCCAGGAGTCTCACGCATATTGATAGCAACTCCCTGATGTTCGTAAATTAAATAAAATAACCTGGAAACTAAAGCAAGCAAAAGAGACTGTGCATCACACAGCCATGAAGAAATGCGAGAGAGACATGGAGAGAACCTGCTTTTGTATGGGTCACCAGAGCATCCTGATTGGCTTATTTTGTTAAGTAATGCATTCAGATTTCAGGCCCAAAGAATATAAATATAAACCCCATTTCACCTCAGGTTGGAAATATGGAGCAATGCGCAGTACCACTTGATGTGGTTCAGTGCGTAAAGCTAGCAAGGAGAAAAATGGCTGGCCGAGGAAGCCCGAGATAGTCATGGTTTCACGTTGATAAAATGTTTGGTTTCAGCCAGGTAACATTTTTGGCCATATCGACCAGTTCTAGTTTCAAAATTAAAAGTTTTCAAATTCAAATTTTATTTGTCACATACACAGTCATACACGGTATGATATGCAGTGAACATAACACAATATAAAATATTATAAAATTCACACACACTCACCATTCTCCAAACTGCACTGCCTTCAAGATCCCGACAGCAGCGGTACTCTGCCAATCAAAGCTCTGACCCACATGGTCCGCGTGTGCTCGGGTCCGGTCCTCAAACAGAACCTCACGTGGTTCACTTGTGCGGGGCAAGTAGTGAAGATTCTTAATTTCATTCATGGACCTAAAGTAATGTGAGAAAATGCATTCAATTAATAATAGGAACAGAAGCAAATCCTGAACAAAGAAAATCTTTAATATCACATGGTCCTAAGTATTCAGACCCTTTGCTCAGTATTTAGTAGAAGCACCATATTAATCTAATCCAGCTATTTTGGGAAAGATGCAGCAAGTTTCTCACACCTGGATTTGGGGATCCTAGTAAGATTCCTCCTTGCAGATCTCTCAGGTTGGATGGTAAACGTTGGTGGACACCCATTTTAAGGTCTCTCCAGAGATGCTGAATTGGATTGAAGTCAGGGCTCTGGCTGGACCATTCAAGAACAGTCATAGAGTTGTTGTGAAGCCACTTCTTCATTATTTTTAGCAGTGTGCTTAGGGTCATTGTCTTGTTGGAAGGTAAACCTTGGGTCCAGTCTGAGATCCTAAGCACTCTAGAGAAGGATTCCGTCCAGGGTGTCCCTGTACTTGGCCGCATTCATCTTTTCCTTGATGCAACCAGTTGTCCTGTCCCTGCGGCTGCAAAACACCCCACAGCATGATGCTGCCACCACCATGCTTCACGGTTGGGGCTTTATTGGACAGCTGGTGAAAAGTGTCTGGTTTTCTCTACACATGCTTAGAATTAAGGTCAAAAAGTTCTATCTTGGTCTCATCACACCAGAGAATCTTATTTCTCACCATATTTGAGTCCTTCGGGTGTTTTTTAGCACACTCCATGCAGGCTTTAATGTGTCTTGTACTGAAGAGACGCTTCTGTCGGGCCACTCTGCCATAAAGCCCCAACTGGTGGGGAGCTACAGTCATGGTTGACTTTTTACAACTTTCTCCCATCTCCTGACTGCATCTCTAGAGCTCAGCCACAGTGACCTTTGGGCTCTTCTTCCCATGGGCTCTTCTTCCTCCCAGTTTGGCCAGACAGCCAGCTCTACGAAGGGCTCTGGTCCTCCCAAACGTCTTTCATTTAAGGATTATGGAGGCCATTGTGGAACCTTTTTTGTAGCCTTGGCCAGATCTATGCATTGCCACAACTCTGTCTCTGAGTTCTTCAGGCAGTTCCTTTGACCTCATTATTCTCATTTGCTCTGACCTGCATTGTGAGCTGTAAGGTCTTATATAGACAGGGGTGTGGCTTTCCTAATCAAGTCCAGTCAGTATAAACAGAGCTGGACTGAAACGAAGGTGTAGAACCATCTCAACGTTGATCAGAAGAAATGGACAGAACCTGAGTTAAATATATAAGCATCACAGCAAAGGGTCTGAATACTTAGGACCATGTGATATTCCAGTTTTTCTTTGTTAATAAATCAGTAAAATTCCCTAAATTCTGTGTTTTTCTGTCATTATGGGGTGCTTTTTGTACATCAATCAGGAAAAATGATTTTAGCAAATGGTTACAATATAACAAAAAAAAAAAAAAAAAGGGGGTCTGAATACTTTCAGACTCCACTGTATATAAATAACAATAAGATAACATAATGGACACTGTAAAGAGCAAAAATAATGATTTCAATAATGGTCAACATGGCCTAAAATAATTATGCTAGATGTTTAAGTTATAATACATATATTAATAATAATAATAATTATTATTATTATCTTGAAATTTTAGAAATAATTTAAAGATGTTAATATAGGAGGGATATATTGTGAGGACCTGCGTCGTTTGAATGGGGATTTGGGCATATCTGCTGTTGGCACCATCTGCTCTCCTGGTCGAACCCACATGATAGGTCCGTCATCACTCTGGGACCTGCAGCTCAGCTTCAGGCTGGAGAGACTCCCCCATGGCAGAGTCAACTAGAGACACACCCCAAATGTGACATTGGTGATTTATATACACAACAAAACAGACAAGATTTTAATAGTCCCCAGTACGAGTCCTTAATTCACCAGACCGTCTGTGCTACGCAGCCAATTCCCCTTCTCACCTTCAAAAATGGTGACTCCTCTAGCATGTCCAAGAATTCTGGGAAATAATCCCCCACCTCCTCATCCACAGCACCTACTAAACTTATCTGCCGCATAGGACCAGCCCGGTATGTTCCTGAACAGTAGGTCCTGTTCACCTGCTCAAAAACACACAAAATGAACACCACATTTTCATGCACTCATGTATTATTGGCAGAGAATATAAAGATACATTTAAATAAAATGTAATTTTACATTAGTTAAATGCACGTCAGGCTATGAATTCTGTATTTCACACCACTTAAAAAGCACATCT
This sequence comes from Denticeps clupeoides, assembly GCF_900700375.1. Classification (NCBI taxonomy): domain Eukaryota; kingdom Metazoa; phylum Chordata; class Actinopteri; order Clupeiformes; family Denticipitidae; genus Denticeps; species Denticeps clupeoides. The sequence continues at coordinate 24,756 of NW_021629761.1, read as the reverse complement.
TCAGTGATGTTTGAAAGTTTGTGAATCACACATTTTGCAAAAATATCAGTATAGTCTTATTTGGTACACATCTAAGCACCAATTTGTCATCTTAATGAATTAATACAACAGACAATATAAAACTTAGATATAAACAAAAATATTTGAAATTGAGTACAAAAATCATGTGAACCCTCTATTGCGTGTGGTACCTCTTTTAACAGCAATTCCTCAAAATCATTTTCTGTAACCACCAATCACTTTGTTGCATCTGCTTTGGGAACATGTGACGTGCAGTGCATGTGGAAAGTATTTATAGCGCATACATTTTGTTATGTTACAGCCTTATTACAAAATGGATACAATTCTTTATATTAAATTAACTTCTGCTCAAGACTTTGTTGATGCACCTTTGGCAACAATGTGGCCAAAACGGTGGCCTGCATGTCTACATCAAGAACAGCTCTGTCTCTGTGCAGGTTTCAGCAGTCAGATGCAGACCATTCTACATACAGAGAGAGTTCACCGCTGTGATCATTATCGCGTCTACAGACAGACTAGCTGGAAGGCTTCTTCATTGTCGTGGGAGACTTCAACAATGCAAAACGCAAATCAGCACTGCCAACACTGACCTTGCGACACAAGCGGACAATATGCTAGGCCTTGTTAACACAAACATCCAGCGTGCATACAAGGCTACACTACTCCCCCACATCCCCAGCCTACAGACCCATCATCAAGCAGTTCAGACCAGAGGGTGGTAGTAGTCTAGTGGGTAACACACTCGCCTATGAACCAGAAGACCCGGGTTCGAATCCCACTTACTACCATTGTGTCCCTGAGCAAGACACTTAACCCTAAGTTGCTCCAGGGAGACTGTCCCTGTAACTACTGATTGTAAGTCGCTCTGGATAAGGGCGTCTGATAAATGCTGTAAATGTAAATGTAAATGTAACCAGAGCGGTGAGAATGTGGCCCCAGGGAGCCGTCTCTGCCGTCCAGGACTGTTTTGACTGCACAGACTGGGAAATGTTTAGGGATGCAGCCACCTATGACCACTCTGACCTCAGTCACCTGCTACATCAGCAAGTGTGTTGAGGATGTCACAGTCTCAAAGTCTGCCATCACCCGACCAAACAACAAACCCTGGTTCTCTGCAAAGCTGCACAACCTGGTGAAAATCGGGGACTCTGCAAAGACAAGAGCCAGAGCCAACTTGTTACTTAAGAAGGCAAAGCAAGCTTATGCAGAGAAAACAGCCACTTCACGTCTTCAAAGGACACACCGTGCATGTGCCAGGGTATCCAGACCATCATGTGCTACAAGCCAACCCATCAAGACTGCAGCAATGACCCCTCCCTGCCAGATGAACCCATGGGACCAGACAACATACTGGGTCAGGTGGTGCAGGACTGTGCTGAGCAGCTTGCAGATATCTTGAACACATCACTGAGATCAGCCGTGATACCTGCATGCCTCAAAACCAGTAAGATCGTCCCAGTGCCTCAGAAGTCAACTGTGTCCTGCCTCAATGAATACCAGCCCATAACACTAACACCCATCATTATTTACATTTACAGCATTTATCAGACGCCCTTATCCAGAGCGACTTACAATCAGTAATTACAGGGACAGTCTCCAGGGACAGCAACTTAAGGTTAAGTGTCTTGCTCAGGGACACAATGGTAGTAAGTGGGATTTGAACCCAGGTCTTCTGGTTCACAGGCGAGTGTCTTACCCACTAGGCTACTACCACCATTATGAAGTGCTTGGAGAAGCTGGTACTGTGGCACATGAAGACCCAACTCCCAAAGGATCTGGACACAATTCAGTTTGTTTACTGCTCGAATCGCTCCACAGATGATGGAATTTTCTTCCACCCTACATGCAATAAAAAATTATTTTTATGCCAGAATGCTGTTTATTGACTTCAGCTCAGCATTCAATACCATCATCCCTCAGAAGCTGTTAATGAAGTTAGACCTGCTGGGAATTAGCTCTGGAACTGGATCTTGGAGTTCAGACAGGCCTCAGTCTGTGTCTATAGGAAATAACCCCTCCAAGGTCCTCAGATTGAACACAGGTTCCCCACAAGGATGCTGCTCAGCCCACTGCTGTTCACTCTGCTGACACACGACTGTGCTGCACAGTACAGTTCCAACCACATCATCAAGTTCGCAGATGACACAACGGTAGTCTGCTTACAGAGAGGAGATAAAACATCTGGTGGAACAATCTGACTCTCAATGTCACCAAGACCAAAGAGATGGTTGTCAACTTCAGGAAGAAACCGACTGCCCCCACCCCACTGCTTGAGATAGTCAGCATTGTGAAGTTCCTGGTTGTGCACATGACAGATGACCCCTCCTTGAGCCTCAACTCCACATCAACCACCACCAAGAAAGCCAATCAATGACTGCACTTCCTCAGAAAACTGACAAAGGCCAGCCTCCCACCCTCACATCGTTCAACCGGGGACCACTGAGAGCGTTCTCTGCTGCTACATCACTGTCACTTGAACTTAATCTTGAACTTCCTTTGCACTGTAACTGCCCAATCGAGGCCCAGCCATAGCATTTCAGTTGGATTCAGGTTCAGACTCTGACGAAGATAGAATGCAAATTTGCTTCAGCCACTGGCTTGAGGTTTTGTTCTAGAATTTCTTGATAAACCTCATAGTTTTCTTCATTATGTAGAGCTGCTCAGGTCCAGAAGAATGTCCACCTCTACTCATGCTGCCTCCTCTACAACGCAGTGCATCCAGAAAGCATGTGTATGATGATACAAGTTTGGTACACCTGTTTTTGGCCAGTTTTTCCCATTCTTCTTTGCAGAACTTCTCAATCAGTTTGGATGGTTTAGCATCAGAGCAAAGCCATTTCCCCATCTCTCCAGAAAGAGCACTCCTAAAAGGAGATGTCCTAAAGCCACTCCTTTGTCTTGAACATGTGCCTAGGCATATTGTCCTGTTGAAAGACGAGCATTCACCCCAGTCCAAAGTCCAGAGCACTCTAGAACAGGTTATCAAGGATGTTCGGTCATGATGTCAGGATAACACACTCGTCTATGAACCAAAACCAAAACAAACCAGGAATAAGGCCGACACGGATGGCATAACTTGTTATAGTAGCGACTATTTTAACTTCTTTAATACTAAAATTGTTAGGAATAGAGATAGGATTTGAAACATGACAAACAACTCTGTCAATATTTTTATGGAAAACAATATTCATATAGCAGATCGCCGATTAGAACACTTCAGCCTCTTTAAAGAGGCTGAATTAATTTAACTAATATCATCATCAAATCAATGTACGTGTATATTAGATTGGCTTCCTACAAGTTTCCTTAAACAAGTAGCACCTGATGTCACTTAGCACCAGCAACGTGCCATGTTCCTTCAAGGTCGAAGTAATAAGACCCCTGATTAAAAAACCCAACCTTGGTTGTAGCCCAGCAGCTGTGTGGGTACCTATCCAGCAACAACATTCAAGAAGGATTCTGGCTTCCATCTTAGGTCCATAGCTGTTTTCCTTATACATGTTACCATGTTATTCATAATACAACATTAACTTTCACTGCTATGCCGACAACACACAGTCGTATGTATCCGCAATGCCAGATGAGAGGCAGCAGGTGAACAGAATAGAAAATTGTCTGAAGGACATTAGACAGTGGATGCTCACTAACTTTCTTCTGTTAAACCCTGATAAGACACAAGTTCTTGTACGTAAGCTGTCTGACTACATCATAACTCTGGATAGCCTTTCTATCTCACCAAGAGTAAACTCCAGCTAGGTCAAAATGCCACATTTATCAGATGCCCATATCAAGAGGGACAGTTACAGGGACAGTCACCCTGGAGCAACTTAGGGTTAAGTGTCTTGCTCAGGGACACAATGGTAGTAAGTGGAATTTGAACCTGAGTCTTCTGTTTCAAAGGTGAGTATCTTACTCACTAGAGGGATCCTGGTGCCTGGCAATAAACAGCTGACCAATTGCATGCTCACTTTACCCTGGAAGGGTATCCTGGTCCCTCTCTGACTCACTCCTTCCCAAGGTTTCCTCCTTTGAGAAGGATGCCAAAGGAAGCTGTGGCCATGATGAGTCACATTAATTTAGTAGAAAAATGTGCATGTTAGCATGCATTCAAGTTCAAATGAGGAAATGCTGAAAATGTGGAGTGGATGCCGAAACAAGCATGTGTACGATTAAACCCCACATTCAGGGTGTGTGTCTGACCCACCATGAAAAATTCTGTACAGGACAAAAGACCATAATCAGAGACTAAATGAAAGGGATTCAATGTGAACGAGTGAAGGGTGTCTCCCGAAGGCAAGATCATTTACATTTACGGCATTTATCAGACGCCCTTATCCAGAGCGACTTACAATCAGTAGTTAAAGGGACAGTCCCCCCGGAACAATTTAGGGTTAAGTGTCTTGCTCAGGGACACAATGGTAGTAAGTGAGTAAGTTTTTGGGAATAGCACGCGACCTGTGGATGCCAAGCCATTGGTCAAACTGTGCGGAAATAAAAGCCCTTCGACCAGATTGTGCTCGACCCGTAGGTCATATTGAGCAGAGAGGCCAGGCCTTCGGCCTTCATGGTTTTAGCGTTGTGGCCTTGAACTCAAGACCCCTGTTGATTGCACTGACATGTCCAATATGTCGGATCATGAGTCTTTTTTTCAGTAATGCAAGTTTGATTAAAATTACAAGCACGTTGTAGAACAAACGAAAACATTTAATGATTAAAACAAGGTTATCGTATTATTATATTATAGTTTCATTATAGACTCAAGAATACACTGCATCATTCCAGACATGGAAAACACCCGGATATCTTTCATGTATTTTCAACCACACATTGCTTTCTTTTTCACTTTACTGTAATGAAAGAGCATCCAAAGATTGCTTTGTCATGTTCTCCATTCAATCTGCTACACAATCACAAGTAGTGATGGGTGTAGAATTCTGAGAAGTTGAAAAGAACCTAGTCCATTTTGGAATAATGTGGAAAAAGTTAGTACTTTCCACATGCTCTGTATTTTGTCATAAATTTCATTGACAAAAACAACACTACTCTGTAGAGGATATGAGGACTACAACTGCAGCTGTGTTTAAGAATCTAATGCAGGAAACATTTGATTTTTCTAGGTTGGTTTGGACATGATCATGACCAATCCTTGGACCTGAGCACACCTGGGACATCATGGCTCCATCCACCAACCGGATGTCCAGGAGTTGGCGGATGCTTTAGTTCAGATTTGGGAGGAGACCCTCAGAAGAGCACCCGCCACCTCATCAGGAGCATGCCCAGGCGTTGTAGGAAGGTCATACAGGAACATGGCGGCAACACATACTACTGAGATGTATGTAGCCTGTAGTCTGTTTGTCCACTTTAATTTTGAGTGCGACTCTAAATCCAGACCTCCATGATTTGATCAATTTGATTTCTAGCGATAATATTTGTGTGATTTTGTTGTCAGTATTTAATAAGACTATTTCATTCATTCAGATGTAGGATGCCTTATTTTAGTGGCATGTATGAGCATGTATATTTAATCTTGCCTTTCTTGGTCAACAATATTAAACTACCAGCATTTACGGAGAATAGTTCATTCATGAACATAAAGTGCATCCGGAAAGTATTCACAGCACACAAGTTTATCCTCATATTTTATGTGACAGCCTTATTCCAAAATTGATTAAATTCATCAGAATTCTATAATGACAACATGAAAAAAAGTTTACTACGCTTTTGTTAAATGTATTAAAAATAAAAACAGACAATCACATAAGTATTCACAGCATTTGCCATTAAGCTCAAGATGTAGCTCAGGTGCCTCCTGTTTTCTCTGATCATCCTTGAGATGTTTCTGCAGATTAACTGGAGTCCACCTGTGGAAAAACAGTTGACTGGACATGAAAGACACACACCTTCTATATAAGGTCCCACAGGTGACAGCTCATGTCAGAGTTCAAACCAAGCATGACGTCAAAGGAAAATTCTCTGGCCTGATGAGACAAAGATGAAACTCTTTGGTGTGAATGCCAGGCATCTCATTTGGAGGGAGAGGCACGGCTCATCACCGAGTCAGTACCATCCCTACAGTGAAGCACGGTGAATCAAGCTGTTGGGATGTTTTCTGGCTGCAGTCAGGAAGGAAAGATGGCTGCAGCAATGTACGGAGACATCCTGGATGAAAACCTGCTCCAGACTGGGGCGACGGTTCATCTTTCAGCAGGACAACAACCCTAAGCACCCAGCCAAGATATCCAAGGAGTGGCTTCAGGACAACTCTGTGAATGTCCTTGAGTGGCCAAGCCAGAGCCCAGACTTGAATCTGATTGAACATCTCTGGAGAGATCTTAAAATGGCTGTGAACCGGCCCTTCCCATCCAACCTGATGGAGCTTGAGAGCTGCTGCAAAGAGGAATGGGCCAAACTGGCCAAGGATCGGTGGACCAAGCTTGTGGCATCATATTCAAAAAGACTTTAATTGCTACATCAACCAAGTATCGAGCAAAGGCTGTGAATGCTTTTTTCATGTTGTCATTATGGGGTGATGTGTGTAGTATTCTGAGAAAAAGGTACATTTTGGAATAAGACTAACATAAAAAATGTTTCCGGATGCTCTGTATTTGGTCCTGAATTGCATTGACGAAAACAACAGTACTCTGTAGAGGCTACAGGAAGTACTGCAGCTGCGTTTAAGGATCCAATGCAGGAAACTTCTAGTTTGTTTTGGACATCATCCTGACCATCTTGATATGATCGCAGACAAAAAGTTATCATAAGAAAGAAATTGCTCAGGAATGTTGGAAAAGCATTCCCATTGACAATCTTAAAGAGCTTTTATATTTCTGCAGAAATATGACCTAGAAGATAATCAGATGATTGGACATTCAATTAAACAGACAAAAATATTACAATAAATCGTTGTTATTTATTGTGGAAAACGTCTTACTGCAGCATCACTGTGGCCGAGTATTAAACATTTACTACATGTTATGTAATAGTCAGGAAAAAAGGCCCATACATGACATATGCCAAAACATCTGACTGGTAGATGGTTTTTCACAGGAGCTTCCTCAACAACGCATGGGAACTTTTTAGAGAATAGTGGAGGATAAGCATTTGAGAGGGGATTTGGGGATGGTACAGTAGGGCCCACCTGAGAGTGGAATTTGGAGATGGTGGTCGTCTCAATGTCCTTCTTCCCCAACATCTCCACTTTGACGGGTGTGTTTGGGAAGCTGAATGCAAAGTAG
>NW_021629761.1:0-12500 GCF_900700375.1 Denticeps clupeoides | reverse complement strand
TGAACTGGATAATATATCACTGCACATAGCCTACTACTTCAGTGCCATCAAGAATTCTGTGGCGTACGAACCTCCTCTCCAAAGAAATAACATGCAGAGAAGTCTCACCACTCAGCAGGCCTTGGAAATTCTCCTGAGTGAAGTAAACCCTTGTGACTCGGATGGAGAAGACATAGAACTTCAGCCGGATTCTGAAACAGAGCCGTCTGATCAGTCTTCAGGTTCATTTTTATTTCATATTATTTCCTATTTCATTTCAAACAAGTAATAGGAAAATATCAAAAAAGCAGAGCAGAGTGACAGAAATATCTACTCTGCCTTTTTTATAGTTTCCACTTTTTTTGTTTGTGCACCTTAGCAGACATTCACTGCCATCTGAAGTGCAAGACATTTTTCTGCTTTAGTTGTATCTTTTTATTTACGAAGATATTTCAGAATTATTATTAGTATCTATGCATGCATTTGTGATATCATTTGACTTTCCCATTACTCACAATTTGAATGTGTTCATACTGCAGATGAGGAGGCTGCTCCTCAACCTAAAAAGAGAGCTTGTTTGGGGACTGAACTGACAGAGACAGCGAAAGATGGCACAGTGTGGCGTGAAGAGCAGGTGTGGACGCATCTCCCTTTCACCCCAATAGAAGCATACGCCGCAGATAGAGAGCCAACGGCTAAGGCCAGAAGAAGTATCTCAAGTCGCCTCCAGAGCTTCCTGTGTTTCATCACTCTTGACATGCTTCGTAGCATTCAAGAATGGACTATCCAACATGCACAGCAAACGGAGCATGCTCATTGGTTCATGGCCCTCCCTGAACTAATGGCATTTATCACGATTGTCATCTTGCGGGGGATTACCAAGGTTCCATTGCTACGTGACTGCCGGTCAGCAAACCTGGGAACCCACAAATCATTGGAACTATGCCGCGAAACCGCTTCCAAGACATCAGAGAGGGCAGCCCTGCCTCACCCAAGTCCCAAGTCAGAGTGAAAGGATTGTAACATGTGATACAGCACAGCACACGGTGCACACAGTGAAATTTGTCCTCTGCATCACCCTGAGTGAGCAGTGGGCAGCCCGGGGAGCAGTGTGTGGGGACGGTGCTTTGCTCAGTGTCACCTCAGTGGCACCTTGGCGGATCGGGATTCGAACCGGCAACCTTCTGATTACGGGGCCGCTTCCTTAACCGCTAGGCCACCACTGCCCCCTTGCAGTTTGTCCAGGCACAGCGCATGTCTGGTCAACACAAAACAGACTGGTCATAACTTTCTTTAGGCGCTCAGTCAGTATATTAAGCGGATTTTTAGAACAGGGAGTCGGCAATAGGGCCTGCTCCATCTGCTCCATGCAGCCACCCAGTATTGGATTGCCTCTAGAAGGTGTGCACTTTATTTGTTGTATTGCGAATAAAAGCTTACCACTCCAACTTTTTGCCTTTTCTCCATCATAATTTGACAGTAAAGCGGGAGTTTTCACTCTTTGATATGTGTTCAAGCCCCTTTGGTTTAAAGTTCAAGATTTTCAAGGAGATTTTGTGTACGGACAAACCAGCTGAAGAATGCCCAATCTTGTCTGATCTCAGAAGCTAAGAAGGCTTGGGCCTGGTTAGTACTTGGATGGGAGACTACCTGGGAATACCAGGTGCTGTAAGCTTTAACTATTGAAAAACTTTTAAAATGAAAGTATTTACATGGCTTTGTTAGCTTTTTTTGCCTTTTCTCCATCTTAATTTGACAGTAAAGTGGGAGTTTTCACTCTTTGATATGTGTTCAAGCCCCTTTGGCTTAAAGTTCAAGATTTTCAAGCAGAGTTTGTTTACGGACAAACCAGCTGAATAATGCCCAATCTTGTCTGATCTCAGAAGCTAAGAAGGCTTGGGCCTGGTTAGTACTTGGATGGGAGACTACCTGGGAATACCAGGTGCTGTAAGCTTTAACTATTGAAAAACTTTTAAAATGAAAGTATTTACATGGCTTTGTTAGCTTTTTTTGCCTTTTCTCCATCTTAATTTGACAGTAAAGTGGGAGTTTTCACTCTTTGATATGTGTTCAAGCCCCTTTGGTTTAAAGTTCAAGATTTTCAAACAGACTTTGTGTATGGACAAACCAGCTGAAGAATGCCCAATCTTGCCTGATCTCAGAAGCTAAGAAGGCTTGGGCCTGGTTAGTACTTGGATGGGAGACTACCTGGGAATACCAGGTGCTGTAAGCTTTAACTATTGAAAAACTTTTCAAATGAAAGTATTTACATGGCTTTGTTAGCTTTTTTTGCCTTTTCTCCATCATAATTTGATAGTAAAGCGGGAGTTTTCGCACTTTATAATGTTTTCAAAGCCCTTTTGGTTTAAAGTTCAAGATTTTCAAGCAGAGTTTGTGTATGGACAAACCAGCTGAAGAATGCCCAATCTTGTCTGATCTCAGAAGCTAAGAAGGCTTGGGCCTGGTTAGTACTTGGATGGGAGACTACCTGGGAATACCTGGTGCTGTAAGCTTTAACTATTGAAAAACTTTTCAAATGAAAGTATTTACATGGCTTTATTAGCTTTTTTTTGCCATTTCTCCATCATAATTTGATAGTAAAGCGGGAGTTTTCGCACTTTATAATGTTTTCAAAGTCCTTTTGTTGAAAGTCCAAGATTTTCAAGCAGAGTTTGCTTGCGGACATGCCAGCTGAAGAATGCCCAATCTTGTCTGATCTCAGAAGCTAAGAAGGCTTGGGCCTGGTTAGTACTTGGATGGGAGACTACATGGGAATGCCAGGTGCTGTAAGCTTTAACTATTGTAAAACTTTTAAAATGAAAGTATTTACATCACTTTGTTAACTTTTTTAAAATAAGTTAAGGGGTACTTTCTTTATTTAGTATGTTTTCCCGCCTTTTTTTTTTTTTTTTTTTTTTAAACTTCTCTTCAGGTTTCTTTGTCTGTGTGTGCTCTACAACGATCATTCACAGGCTTGGCTATGGAGTGGGGTGGAGCTGAATCGATTAGGTGGGGTTTTCCAGCCCTCGGCCTTCAGGTGCTACGCACCCTGATGTCAATTTAATATCTGATATGTCATATTAAGCGGATTTTTATAACAGGGAGTCGGCAATAGGGCCTGCTCCATCCGCTCCATTCATCGACCCAGTATTGCATTGCCTCTAGAAGGTGTGCACTTTATTTGTTGTTTTGCAAATAAAAGCTTACCACTCCAACTTTTTGCCTTTTCTCCATCATAATTTGACAGTAAAGCGGGAGTTTTCACTCTTTGATATGTGTTCAAGCGCCTTTGGTTTAAAGTTCAAGATTTTCAAGCAGAGCTTGTGTACGGACAAACCAGCTGAAGAATGCCCAATCTTGTCTGATCTCAGAAGCTAAGAAGGCTTGGGCCTGGTTAGTACTTGGATGGGAGACTACATGGGAATACCAGGTGCTGTAAGCTTTAACTATTGAAAAACTTTTCAAATGAAAGTATTTACATGGCTTTGTTAGCTTTTTTTGCCTTTTCTCCATCATAATTTGATAGTAAAGCGGGAGTTTTCGCACTTTATAATGTTTTCAAAGCCCTTTTGGTTTAAAGTTCAAGATTTTCAAGCAGAGTTTGTGTACGGACAAACCAGCTGAAGATTGCCCAATCTTGTCTGATCTCAGAAGCTAAGAAGGCTTGGGCCTGGTTAGTACTTGGATGGGAGACTACATGGGAATACCAGGTGCTGTAAGCTTTAACTATTGAAAAACTTTTAAAATGAAAGTATTTACATGGCTTTATTAGCTTTTTTTGCCTTTTCTCAATCATTATTTGATAGTAAAGCGGGAGTTTTCGCACTTTATAATGTTTTCAAAGTCCTTTTGTTGAAAATCCAAGATTTTCAAGCAGAGTTTGCTTACGGACATGCCAGCTGAAGATTGCCCAATCTTGTCTGATCTCAGAAGCTAAGAAGGCTTGGGCCTGGTTAGTACTTGGATGGGAGACTACATGGGAATGCCAGGTGCTGTAAGCTTTAACTATTGTAAAACTTTTAAAATGAAAGTATTTACATCACTTTGTTAACTTTTTTAAAATAAGTTAAGGGGTACTTTCTTTATTTAGTATGTTTTCCCGCCTTTTTTTTTTTTTTTTTTTTTTTTTAAACTTCTCTTCAGGTTTCTTTGTCTGTGTGTGCTCTACAACGACCATTCACAGGCTTGGCTATGGAGTGGGGTGGAGCTGAATCGATTAGGTGGGGTTTTCCAGCCCTCGGCCTTCAGGTGCTACGCACCCTGATGTCAATTTAATATCTGATATGTCATATTAAGCGGATTTTTATAACAGGGAGTCGGCAATAGGGCCTGCTCCATCCGCTCCATTCATCGACCCAGTATTGCATTGCCTCTAGAAGGTGTGCACTTTATTTGTTGTTTTGCAAATAAAAGCTTACCACTCCAACTTTTTGCCTTTTCTCCATCATAATTTGACAGTAAAGCGGGAGTTTTCGCACTTTATAATGTTTTCAAAGCCCTTTTGGTTTAAAGTTCAAGATTTTCAAGCAGAGTTTGTGTACGGACAAACCAGCTGAAGAATGCCCAATCTTGTCTGATCTCAGAAGCTAAGAAGGCTTGGGCCTGGTTAGTACTTGGATGGGAGACTACATGGGAATACCAGGTGCTGTAAGCTTTAACTATTGAAAAACTTTTAAAATGAAAGTATTTACATGGCTTTATTAGCTTTTTTTGCCTTTTCTCAATCATTATTTGATAGTAAAGCGGGAGTTTTCGCACTTTATAATGTTTTCAAAGTCCTTTTGTTGAAAGTCCAAGACTTTCAAGCAGAGTTTGCTTACGGACATGCCAGCTGAAGATTGCCCAATCTTGTCTGATCTCAGAAGCTAAGAAGGCTTGGGCCTGGTTAGTACTTGGATGGGAGACTACATGGGAATGCCAGGTGCTGTAAGCTTTAACTATTGTAAAACTTTTAAAATGAAAGTATTTACATCACTTTGTTAACTTTTTTAAAATAAGTTAAGGGGTACTTTCTTTATTTAGTATGTTTTCCCGCCTTTTTTCTTTTTTTTTTTTTATTTTTTTTTTTAAACTTCTCTTCAGGTTTCTTTGTCTGTGTGTGCTCTACAACGATCATTCACAGGCTTGGCTATGGAGTGGGGTGGAGCTGAATCGATTAGGTGGGGTTTTCCAGCCCTCGGCCTTCAGGTGCTACGCACCCTGATGTCAATTTAATATCTGATATGTCATATTAAGCGGATTTTTATAACAGGGAGTCGGCAATAGGGCCTGCTCCATCCGCTCCATTCATCGACCCAGTATTGCATTGCCTCTAGAAGGTGTGCACTTTATTTGTTGTTTTGCAAATAAAAGCTTACCACTCCAACTTTTTGCCTTTTCTCCATCATAATTTGACAGTAAAGCGGGAGTTTTCACTCTTTGATATGTGTTCAAGCGCCTTTGGTTTAAAGTTCAAGATTTTCAAGCAGAGTTTGTGTACGGACAAACCAGCTGAAGAATGCCCAATCTTTTCTGATCTCAGAAGCTAAGAAGGCTTGGGCCTGGTTAGTACTTGGATGGGAGACTACATGGGAATACCAGGTGCTGTAAGCTTTAACTACTGAAAAACTTTTCAAATGAAAGTATTTACATGGCTTTGTTAGCTTTTTTTGCCTTTTCTCCATCATAATTTGATAGTAAAGCGGGAGTTTTCGCACTTTATAATGTTTTCAAAGCCCTTTTGGTTTAAAGTTCAAGATTTTCAAGCAGAGTTTGTGTACAGACAAACCAGCTGAAGAATGCCCAATCTTGTCTGATCTCAGAAGCTAAGAAGGCTTGGGCCTGGTTAGTACTTGGATGGGAGACTACATGGGAATACCAGGTGCTGTAAGCTTTAACTATTGAAAAACTTTTAAAATGAAAGTATTTACATGGCTTTATTAGCTTTTTTTGCCTTTTCTCAATCATTATTTGATAGTAAAGCGGGAGTTTTCGCACTTTATAATGTTTTCAAAGTCCTTTTGTTGAAAGTCCAAGATTTTCAAGCAGAGTTTGCTTACGGACATGCCAGCTGAAGATTGCCCAATCTTGTCTGATCTCAGAAGCTAAGAAGGCTTGGGCCTGGTTAGTACTTGGATGGGAGACTACATGGGAATGCCAGGTGCTGTAAGCTTTAACTATTGTAAAACTTTTAAAATGAAAGTATTTACATCACTTTGTTAACTTTTTTAAAATAAGTTAAGGGGTACTTTCTTTATTTAGTATGTTTTCCCGCCTTTTTTCTTTTTTTTTTTTTTTTTTTTTTTTTAAACTTCTCTTCAGGTTTCTTTGTCTGTGTGTGCTCTACAACGATCATTCACAGGCTTGGCTATGGAGTGGGGTGGAGCTGAATCGATTAGGTGGGGTTTTCCAGCCCTCGGCCTTCAGGTGCTACGCACCCTGATGTCAATTTAATATCTGATATGTCATATTAAGCGGATTTTTATAACAGGGAGTCGGCAATAGGGCCTGCTCCATCCGCTCCATTCATCGACCCAGTATTGCATTGCCTCTAGAAGGTGTGCACTTTATTTGTTGTTTTGCAAATAAAAGCTTACCACTCCAACTTTTTGCCTTTTCTCCATCATAATTTGACAGTAAAGCGGGAGTTTTCACTCTTTGATATGTGTTCAAGCGCCTTTGGTTTAAAGTTCAAGATTTTCAAGCAGAGTTTGTGTACGGACAAACCAGCTGAAGAATGCCCAATCTTTTCTGATCTCAGAAGCTAAGAAGGCTTGGGCCTGGTTAGTACTTGGATGGGAGACTACATGGGAATACCAGGTGCTGTAAGCTTTAACTACTGAAAAACTTTTCAAATGAAAGTATTTACATGGCTTTGTTAGCTTTTTTTGCCTTTTCTCCATCATAATTTGATAGTAAAGCGGGAGTTTTCGCACTTTATAATGTTTTCAAAGCCCTTTTGGTTTAAAGTTCAAGATTTTCAAGCAGAGTTTGTGTACAGACAAACCAGCTGAAGAATGCCCAATCTTGTCTGATCTCAGAAGCTAAGAAGGCTTGGGCCTGGTTAGTACTTGGATGGGAGACTACATGGGAATACCAGGTGCTGTAAGCTTTAACTATTGAAAAACTTTTAAAATGAAAGTATTTACATGGCTTTATTAGCTTTTTTTGCCTTTTCTCAATCATTATTTGATAGTAAAGCGGGAGTTTTCGCATTTTATAATGTTTTCAAAGTCCTTTTGTTGAAAGTCCAAGACTTTCAAGCAGAGTTTGCTTACGGACATGCCAGCTGAAGATTGCCCAATCTTGTCTGATCTCAGAAGCTAAGAAGGCTTGGGCCTGGTTAGTACTTGGATGGGAGACTACATGGGAATGCCAGGTGCTGTAAGCTTTAACTATTGTAAAACTTTTAAAATGAAAGTATTTACATCACTTTGTTAACTTTTTTAAAATAAGTTAAGGGGTACTTTCTTTATTTAGTATGTTTTCCCGCCTTTTTTTTTTTTTTTTTTTTTTTTTTTTAAACTTCTCTTCAGGTTTCTTTGTCTGTGTGTGCTCTACAACGATCATTCACAGGCTTGGCTATGGAGTGGCGTGGAGCTGAATCGATTAGGTGGGGTTTTCCAGCCCTCGGCCTTCAGGTGCTACGCACCCTGATGTCAATTTAATATCTGATATGTCATATTAAGCGGATTTTTATAACAGGGAGTCGGCAATAGGGCCTGCTCCATCCGCTCCATTCATCGACCCAGTATTGCATTGCCTCTAGAAGGTGTGCACTTTATTTGTTGTTTTGCAAATAAATGCTTACCACTCCAACTTTTTGCCTTTTCTCCATCATAATTTGACAGTAAAGCGGGAGTTTTCACTCTTTGATATGTGTTCAAGCGCCTTTGGTTTAAAGTTCAAGATTTTCAAGCAGAGCTTGTGTACGGACAAACCAGCTGAAGAATGCCCAATCTTGTCTGATCTCAGAAGCTAAGAAGGCTTGGGCCTGGTTAGTACTTGGATGGGAGACTACATGGGAATACCAGGTGCTGTAAGCTTTAACTATTGAAAAACTTTTCAAATGAAAGTATTTACATGGCTTTGTTAGCTTTTTTTGCCTTTTCTCCATCATAATTTGATAGTAAAGCGGGAGTTTTCGCACTTTATAATGTTTTCAAAGCCCTTTTGGTTTAAAGTTCAAGATTTTCAAGCAGAGTTTGTGTACGGACAAACCAGCTGAAAAATGCCCAATCTTGTCTGATCTCAGAAGCTAAGAAGGCTTGGGCCTGGTTAGTACTTGGATGGGAGACTACATGGGAATACCAGGTGCTGTAAGCTTTAACTATTGAAAAACTTTTAAAATGAAAGTATTTACATGGCTTTATTAGCTTTTTTTGCCTTTTCTCAATCATTATTTGATAGTAAAGCGGGTGTTTTCACACTTTATAATGTTTTCAAAGTCCTTTTGTTGAAAGTCCAAGATTTTCAAGCAGAGTTTGCTTACGGACATGCCAGCTGAAGATGGCCCAATCTTGTCTGATCTCAGAAGCTAAGAAGGCTTGGGCCTGGTTAGTACTTGGATGGGAGACTACATGGGAATGCCAGGTGCTGTAAGCTTTAACTATTGTAAAACTTTTAAAATTAAAGTATTTACATCACTTTGTTAACTTTTTTAAAATAAGTTAAGGGGTACTTTCTTTATTTAGTATGTTTTCCCGCCTTTTTTTTTTTTTTTTTTTTTTTTTTTTAAACTTCTCTTCAGGTTTCTTTGTCTGTGTGTGCTCTACAACGATCATTCACAGGTTTGGCTATGGAGTGGGGTGGAGCTGAATCGATTAGGTGGGGTTTTCCAGCCCTCGGCCTTCAGGTGCTACGCACCCTGATGTCAATTTAATATCTGATATGTCATATTAAGCGGATTTTTATAACAGGGAGTCGGCAATAGGGCCTGCTCCATCCGCTCCATTCATCGACCCAGTATTGCATTGCCTCTAGAAGGTGTGCACTTTATTTGTTGTATTGCGAATAAAAGCTTACCACTCCAACTTTTTGCCTTTTCTCCATCATAATTTGACAGTAAAGCGGGAGTTTTCACTCTTTGATATGTGTTCAAGCCCTTTGGTTTAAAGTTCAAGATTTTCAAGGAGATTTTGTGTACGGACAAACCAGCTGAAGAATGCCCAATCTTGTCTGATCTCAGAAGCTAAGAAGGCTTGGGCCTGGTTAGTACTTGGATGGGAGACTACCTGGGAATACCAGGTGCTGTAAGCTTTAACTATTGAAAAACTTTTAAAATGAAAGTATTTACATGGCTTTGTTAGCTTTTTTTGCCTTTTCTCCATCTTAATTTGACAGTAAAGTGGGAGTTTTCACTCTTTGATATGTGTTCAAGCCCCTTTGGCTTAAAGTTCAAGATTTTCAAGCAGAGTTTGTTTACGGACAAACCAGCTGAATAATGCCCAATCTTGTCTGATCTCAGAAGCTAAGAAGGCTTGGGCCTGGTTAGTACTTGGATGGGAGACTACCTGGGAATACCAGGTGCTGTAAGCTTTAACTATTGAAAAACTTTTAAAATGAAAGTATTTACATGGCTTTGTTAGCTTTTTTTTGCCTTTTCTCCATCTTAATTTGACAGTAAAGTGGGAGTTTTCACTCTTTGATATGTGTTCAAGCCCCTTTGGTTTAAAGTTCAAGATTTTCAAACAGACTTTGTGTATGGACAAACCAGCTGAAAAAATGCCCAATCTTGCCTGATCTCAGAAGCTAAGAAGGCTTGGGCCTGGTTAGTACTTGGATGGGAGACTACCTGGGAATACCAGGTGCTGTAAGCTTTAACTATTGAAAAAACTTTTCAAATGAAAGTATTTACATGGCTTTGTTAGCTTTTTTTGCCTTTTCTCCATCATAATTTGATAGTAAAGCGGGAGTTTTCGCACTTTATAATGTTTTCAAAGCCCTTTTGGTTTAAAGTTCAAGATTTCAAGCAGAGTTTGTGTACGGACAAACCAGCTGAAGAATGCCCAATCTTGTCTGATCTCAGAAGCTAAGAAGCCTTGGGCCTGGTTAGTACTTGGATGGGAGACTACATGGGAATACCAGGTGCTGTAAGCTTTAACTATTGAAAAACTTTTAAAATGAAAGTATTTACATGGCTTTATTAGCTTTTTTTGCCTTTTCTCAATCATTATTTGATAGTAAAGCGGGAGTTTTCGCACTTTATAATGTTTTCAAAGTCCTTTTGTTGAAAATCCAAGATTTTCAAGCAGAGTTTGCTTACGGACATGCCAGCTGAAGATTGCCCAATCTTGTCTGATCTCAGAAGCTAAGAAGGTTTGGGCCTGGTTAGTACATGGATGGGAGACTACATGGGAATACCAGGTGCTGTAAGCTTTAACTATTGAAAAACTT
This sequence comes from Denticeps clupeoides, assembly GCF_900700375.1. NCBI lineage: Eukaryota > Metazoa > Chordata > Actinopteri > Clupeiformes > Denticipitidae > Denticeps > Denticeps clupeoides. The sequence goes on along the minus strand of NW_021629761.1, from coordinate 2,147 downwards.
TTAAAATGAAAGTATTTACATGGCTTTATTAGCTTTTTTTGCCTTTTCTCCATCATAATTTGATAGTAAAGCGGGAGTTTTCGCACTTTATAATGTTTTCAAAGTCCTTTTGTTGAAAGTCCAAGATTTTCAAGCAGAGTTTGCTTACGGACAAGCCAGCTGAAGATTGCCCAATCTTGTCTGATCTCAGAAGCTAAGAAGGCTTGGGCCTGGTTAGTACTTGGATGGGAGACTACATGGGAATGCCAGGTGCTGTAAGCTTTAACTATTGTAAAACTTTTAAAATGAAAGTATTTACATGGCTTTATTAGCTTTTTTTGCCTTTTCTCCATCATAATTTGATAGTAAAGGGGGAGTTTTCGCACTTTATAATGTTTTCAAAGCCCTTTTGGTTTAAAGTTCAAGATTTTCAAGCAGAGTTTGTGTACGGGCAAACCAGCTGAAGAATGCCCAATCTTGTCTGATCTCAGAAGCTAAGAAGGCTTGGGCCTGGTTAGTACTTGGATGGGAGACTACATGGGAATACCAGGTGCTGTAAGCTTTAACTATTGAAAAACTTTTCAAATGAAAGTATTTACATGGCTTGTTAGCTTTTTTTTGCCTTTTCTCCATCATAATTTGATAGTAAAGCGGGAGTTTTCGCACTTTATAATGTTTTCAAAGCCCTTTTGGTTTAAAGTTCAAGATTTTCAAGCAGAGTTTGTGTACGGACAAACCAGCTGAAGAATGCCCAATCTTGTCTGATCTCAGAAGCTAAGAAGGTTTGGGCCTGGTTAGTACATGGATGGGAGACTACATGGGAATACCAGGTGCTGTAAGCTTTAACTATTGAAAAACTTTTAAAATGAAAGTATTTACATGGCTTTATTAGCTTTTTTTGCCTTTTCTCCATCATAATTTGATAGTAAAGCGGGAGTTTTCACACTTTATAATGTTTTCAAAGCCCTTTTGGTTTAAAGTTCAAGATTTTCAAGCAGAGTTTGTGTACGGACAAACCAGCTGAAAAATGCCCAAACTTGTCTGATCTCAGAAGCTAAGAAGGCTTGGGCCTGGTTAGTACTTGGATGGGAGACTACATGGGAATACCAGGTGCTGTCAGCTTTAACTATTGAAAAACTTTTAAAATGAAATTATGTACATGGCTTTATTAGCTTTTTTTGCCTTTTCTCCATCATAATTTGATAGTAAAGCGGGAGTTTTCGCACTTTATAATGTTTCAAAGTCCTTTTGTTGAAAGTCCAAGATTTTCAACCAGAGTTTGCTTACGGACATGCCAGCTGAAGATTGCCCAATCTTGTCTGATCTCAGAAGCTAAGAAGGCTTGGCCTGGTTAGTACTTGGATGGGAGAATACATGGGAATGCCAGGTGCTGTAAGCTTTAACTATTGTAAAACTTTTAAAATGAAAGTATTTACATCACTTTGTTAACTTTTTTAAAATAAGTTAAGGGGTACTTTCTTTATTTAGTATGTTTCCCTTCCACCCTGTTTTCCCGCCTTTTTTTTTTTTTTTTTTTTTTTTAAACTTCTCTTCAGGTTTCTTTGTCTGTGTGTGCTCTACAACGACCATTCACAGGCTTGGCTATGGAGTGGGGTGGAGCTGAATCGATTAGGTGGGGTTTTCCAGCCCTCGGCCTTCAGGTGCTACGCACCCTGATGTCAATTTAATATCTGATATGTCATATTAAGCGGATTTTTATAACAGGGAGTCGGCAATAGGGGCCTGCCTCCATCCGCTCCATTCATCGACCCAGTATTGCATTGCCTCTAGAAGGTGTGCACTTTATTTGTTGTTTTGCAAATAAAAGCTTACCACTCCAACTTTATTGCCTTTTCTCCATCATAATTTGACAGTAAAGCGGGAGGTTTCGCACTTTATAATGTTTTCAAAGCCCTTTTGGTTTAAAAGTTCAAGATGTTTCAAGCAGAGTTGTGTACGGACAAACCAGCTGAAAAATGCCCAATCTTGTCTGATCTCAGAAGCTAAGAAGGGCTTGTGCCTGGTTAGTACTTGGATGGGAGACTACATGGGAATACCAGGTGCTGTAAGCTTTAAACGATTGAAAAAACTTGTTAAAATGAAAGTATTTACATGGCTTTATTAGCTTTTTTTGCCTTTTCTCAATCATTATTTGATAGTAAAGCGGG
>NW_021629760.1:2500-116036 GCF_900700375.1 Denticeps clupeoides | reverse complement strand
GAGAGAGAGGGAGGGGAGAGGAGAGAGAAAGAGAGAGAGGAGGGAGGGAGGGAGAGAAAGGAGGGGGGGTCCTAATTTTTATGCGGGGTCTGATCCGCTCCTTCTCTCTTGGCGCGCTGGTACCGGACTCTCAGCCCGAGTTCGGAAGCCGGATGAGACCCGACCCTCCCGCACCAGCTGTCACCGAGTCGCGGATCCGACAGGAGCCTCTGTCGCGCTGAGCGTCGCATCGGGGACCGGACCGCCACCTATGGGCACCGCATGGCGTGCTGCTACCTGGTCATCAGCTCCACGCACCTCAGCAACGGCCACTACCGGAGCATCAAGGGGGTGTTTCGGGGGCCGCTGTGCGGGGCGCATGGAGAGGAGGCTCCGGTAAGGCGGGTCTCCCTCTTTCCTCGCTTTTTTTGCTCCGGCACTTTCTACAAACTCCTGACAACTTCCAGCCCTTCCTGCTGCGCATGGTGCTTCAGTGGGAAGGTGAAGGCAGGACGGTGGGGGCGTGGACAGCGAATCAGATCAATTAGCAGTAACATTCAAGCATCGTTTCATTTCGATTAAATTTCAGTGTAAAATAAGAGTATAAGAGAATATTCACGTAATAATAATGAGATACCTGCTCGTTTTCGCTCATTTTAAACAAGGCATCTATCCTTCAGCCCTGAAAGAGTTCCTGTGTCGAGAACTTGTTGCTGCTTTGTCTCCACTCATGTTAATGATCTCATCTCCTGAAGATGTTGATGATGATGAGGATGAAGGTAGTGTGCTGATCAGAGCGTCAGATTTCTTCTCTTTTTTAATACAGACTGTTGGGTCTGAGGTTGGACCACAGGGCAGGACAGCCAGGTTCTCCTGGTTCCCCTGCCTGAAGGCGGCGTGGTCTGATTTTAAGTCCGTTCCCGCCGTGCAAAAAGTGTCATGTGTGGCAGAGGTGGAGTCGTTCTGCCTATCGGTAATGGTCGCCATGGTTTCTGCTCTTTGGGGTCCAGCTTGGTTCTACACTTTTAAACCCGGGCAGCAGCTCAGTCTCCCCTCCACTGATCTTCAGACTCACGGTTCCACCGAGGAACCTTTCCACGGCTCTTACCACGATTCCAAGGGGGGGACAGGACAGGCAACTTTATTTCCTGCTGCATGTCTGCACACACACACACACACACACACACACACTCAGTTTCGGGGTTCTTTTTGGTGAGAGTGTGACGCATCATATTGGTCGCCATGGAGATCCTCACCCTGGGAATTAACTAATAAAAGACGAAGGTGAAAGGAGTCGGGATAAAATACATATTACCAGTTGTATTGTGTCGTGAGTGTGTGTGTGTGTGTGTGTGTTTCTGTTTCCTCCACCCTGACCGATCAATGCTGGTGTCTCTCTCGCTCATCCTTCATCTCGTCTCCATCCTCCCATCTCCCACCCTCACCACCGACTGTCCAGTTCCAGCTGGTGGTTTGCTGATGTCAGCGGTTGATGCTGCTGCGGCGTGGTTGATTGCCAGGAGCGTCGCCTTCTGCCAGGAAGCCAGGGTGTGTGTATGTGTGTGTGTGTGTGTGTGTGTCTCTCTTTACTGATCTCACACACACACACACACACACACCTCTGTGACAGGCTGTTGACACTTGACCCCTGAGTAGTTGTCCCCCTCAGAGACCCTTCAGGGTACAAATTTCAGCAGCTCAAAGTTACCTGAGCAGAAGAGAGGAGACGGCCGTTTTTCCGTGTTAATTCGCGTCCTTGTTCCTGCTGTTCTGGGATTAGAAGGTGAAGGGATAATACTGCTGCTTATTAACGCAATACAGATTCCTCATTTCTGAATCTAAAATACCTTACATAACAGTGTGGTGTGTGTGTGTGTGTAACCGGAACAGAAGATGTGTTGTCATGGGGATGAGTGGCCGTGTGCTACAAGGTTCTGCACCAGACACAAGTTCCTGACTGGGTGTGCTGGCAAATTGGGGAAAAAGGGATTTTCCTTTCTCTCTTCTCTCTCTCTCTCTCCTCTCTTCACTCTCTCTCTCTCACACACACACACACACACACACCAGCAGAACATGCTTCACATGTGTGTGATCAGTGCACAGGGCCAGCCGATTACTGCGGCCACAAAATTTCCAAGCTAGATTTTGATGGATCGCCCTATCGAGTGTGTGTGTCCTTGGGCGGTACTTAATTGAGTTACTGTTCCTCCGGTGCCGTTGGGTTCTAATGACATTTGGCAGTCGTGATTGTCCTCGTGCTGTTAATTCACAGAGCGCCGCCATTAGAACATGAGAGGAACGTCACTTGTGCAAACATGCAGGACAATTACACTCAAATTGGAACAGGAGCCTCTGGAGCCTTTTTAGAGATGTAGATACAACCTAGAACAGGAGCAGAACTGCTGCCGGACCAGAACCGCAGCAGCTGGATCATCATCTTGGGACAAAGAACAGAAGTTTCCGGTGGCAGAACGAAACTGCAGGCACACGAAAGCAAACAACATCCGATTCAATAGAAAATAACCCGATATGACTGTTGTCATCTGTGTGTGTGGGTCTGTGGGTGCCGTGTATTTATTTATGGATGAACGTCTGACAACAGAAGAAAACACACACATACAAACCCACAGAAAGACAGAATGCCAGAAAGAATTTTCAAAAGTCAGAAAAAAAATGTGAAACTAAGTGAAAGTAATGAGTTTCAGTCTCTTTTTTCTTCTTAGTGCGGGGTTATCAGAAGCCGTGTGTGTAGTGTGTGTGTAAATGTGCTGCGAGTGTGAGAATGTCTCTGATTGAATGCCCACAGTCACACAGCTTCACACGCAGGACACCATCTGTCCTCCTCTCTCGATCTGCCATATCTCCCTACTCAGAGGTGAAGAACCACACGCTGCCTACATTTATAGCCAGAATACAAACCATGATCAGTGTTTTGTAGTCATGTGATCTGGAGAGCGTATGCGGGATGTGTGTGCATGTGTGTGTCCATGTAAACAGATTTATTTATCTGAATGAATTGAAGGAATCTTCCAATGTAGTGATACACACCACACCAGACACATGGGCAGCGGTGGCCTAAGCGGTAAGGAAACGGACCCGTAATCAGAAGGTTGCTGGTTCAAAATCCCAAATCCCCACTGAGCAAAGCACCGTCCCCACACACTGCTCCCCGGGTGCCTGTCATGGCTGCCCACTGCTCACCAAGGGTGATGGTTAAATACAGAGGACACATTTCAACAACCGTGTCACCGTGTGCTGTGCAGCTGCGTATCACAATGACAAGCACAGTAATGCTGTGATTTGGTTCGGGGGGGATATACTGTCCACTAGGAGTGGGTATTGGCAAGGACCTCACGATACAAAATATTACGATACTGTATATATACCAATATTGCAATATGTCTAACAATATTCTACAGTTCACTGAAAATGTAAAAACTGAGCTAAAATGGAAGATGCTGTGTACCATCTGGGTGGATCAGCCAAAACAACATCATTTTAATTGTCTTTGCACTTTAACACACTCAAGTAGCGGACACCAAAAACGGTAGATATAATGTAGGAGATTGAAAAAAAATAATTCAAGTGCTCAGGTCAGTTATCTAAGGCTGTTGTGTTGCTTGTAGAGGAGTTGAAATGTAAAAATAAAGCGCACATGTTATCAACAGTGAACACTGTCCAAATTAAAGAAAAATTAACAGACATAAACCGGATGATATAAATATTATTTGCATGGGTATACATGGCTGCAGAATGAGTGAGCTAAAGGCAATTGGGCAACTGATGGTAGCTTTAGCACGTGCCGTGAAGCTAAATTGAACATGGGAACAAAGCATTTAAATTGTGCCATATTGGCATGCTGCGCTGCAATGACCATGTTTGATGTGCTGTCTCTGATTAGTCAAGTATTAGTCGAGCATTTTAGTCTTATTTTAGTCAGAATTATCCATGAATATTTTAGTCTAGTTTTAGTCAATGAAAATTGTATTTTAGTCTTTTTTAGTAATGTAATTATATTTAACCCAGTTAATACAGTCAAGTACCAAGTAGAACAGACAATAAAAACCTTTTCATGTAGTCGAACCCATTTCACAATTAAAACAAGGTTATCATATTGTTATATTATTGTTAGACACAAGAATACTCGACATCCATTCCAGACACGAAGATGCTCTGATTTGTTTCCATGTTTTTTGACACACGTTCTGTTTTCTTTTCTACTTTAAGTGCATCCAAAGATCACCTTGTGATTTTCTTCTCCCATCTCCCATTAGTATTTCCGTCTTGATTAAAGACGGAAGTACTGCATAATAGTAATAATAACGCATTATACGAGAGGAAATAACATCTCGTAACTCGTACCGAAACTGAAGAGACATTTTACTGTAGTTTTTATTAGTCAACAATATTACAACGATATTTTGTTATAGTTGTAGAATGACCGGCAGTTCAAAAGTCCATCATGTCAAAAATAAATTTCCTCCGCTGTAAAAGAAAAAGTTGAGAAAACGTAAAAATGTAGGGCCATCGGCTGCAAAAGCTTTTTTACATCACGCCTATTCCACAACTACGTGGTTGCTGCAAAGCAAGTTCTCACAAAGTTTTTTGACATACGATTCAGTGGCTTGTGAAGTCCAGAAATCACATGTGTAAGTGTATGTCTGTGTTTGCGGTAACCCAGCTTGCTTTGCCGCTTTGTACGGATAGGCTGTATCTGGATGGTGCCTGTTCAAGGAAATATTTCGCAGAAGCGCGACAACACGGCTCGCAGATTGCGTTTTCCGTTATCCAAATATGCACTGCCTGGTTTATTTTTAAATATTATTTAGAATAAAAAAGTGCGGCCACATGTCGGCTTTGCTCGATAGATTCTTTTTTCCCTCCACCTCTACTGTCCACAACCGATGATGTTCGGAGGTTATGGTATCTTGGTACTTCACAGGCCTCATTCTTCCTGTCTGTACCAGTCTGCACCCCTCCCCAAAATCATGGCGCAGGAGGACCAGGGGTTCCTCTTCTCCAGCAGTCGAATGCGTGTTTAGAAGAATCACCACCTCAACACCAGCCCACGCTGCTAAACCACCTGTGTGAGCATGGCTATGGCCACGGGGTGAACACACACACACACACACACACACACACAAGGAGATGGAGAGGTCGATGTAGACTCACCTCAGGATGGTCTGTAGAACCTCTAAATTCATCTGAATTGAATGGGAAGCAAGTTTAAACGACATTCCTTCTTGGAGAATTCTGTCTCATCATCTTTTTCATTCGGCTCAGTTCACTTCAAAGAGCATCCTGGGATGCACCAGTGAAGATACGAAGACAAGAAATTTTCCCACATCGCAGAAGTTCATAGAGGAAGTTCTTTATAGTTGAAAAAAATACACATCTGCAGAACACTGATGATTCACAGAATGTAAAAATACGTTCATGATTTAAACATGAACTGCGGCTAATGGCCAACGCTCCGCCCCGGCGCTCTCTGCGTGACAGCTTCCCGTCTGATGTTCCCCGCGTCCCGTCCAGCCGATTCAGCCTGTCGGACATGCTGCAGTTGCCTACGGCAACAACCTTGAGACGAGGAATGACAGATGGGTGTGAAGGCTAAGGAAAGCACAGGAAGAACACAAGTTTAATGGTGATCACAGCATAGACGGTGAAATCCTCATCCATGCAGCATTCGATCCATGATGATTAGTGACCCGGTGAATTATTAAGGAGGGATAATTGCACCTTTATTAGAGTTTTTAGCCGATAAATGCTGCGTTTTTAATGATAGTGATACACTTGAATACATAAAGTTGAAAGTTTAGAAGCAGTAATTACCCTTTATTCACACTTTACTCGCACTGGCCTGCATGCATAATGCATGACGCACATTCATAATGCAATAAAGCGCATTCTTCATGAGCCTCGGCACAGCTGAGTCTCCCATGAATACTGCTGTAAGAAGCTGAGGGTGTTTATTTGCACTTTTATACGTGCGTTCAATGCATTGAATACATGTCCAATATTGCATTATAAAACTGGTGCTTTTATAAACTACAGCATAATATGTACAGGTATTATACCAAAATATAATAATAATGCATCTGAGTTACAGCAACCCCACTTACTACCATTGTGTCCCTGAGCAAGACACTTAACCCTGAGTGTCTCGAGGGGGTGACTGTCCCTGTAACTACTGACTGTAAGTCGCTCTGGATAAGGGCGTCTGGTAAATGCTGTAAATGTATAAAGGGTGGTTAATTTTTGTGTTTCTTGTGCATGAACCTCTGGCATTCTTTTTCTCCCTCTGTCTCTCTCTGTCACACACAGACATCATCCATATCTGACACACAAGACAAACACTTTCTCTCTCATGGACACACACACACAGAGTCTCACTTGTGCTCTCTAATTTAAAGTCAGACACCCAGTTCCGTTACAGATGTCTGCTGCATGTCAGACAGGACAGGAGAAAGATGCAAGTGTGCGATGTGACGGAGGAGGAGAAAATAAATTCAGGATTCCAGATAACACGCGCGCGCGCGCAGATGGATGAGCCTGAGGACAGGAAGTGTCATTTGAGTGACAGGGCTGTGAATGGAAGAGAACAGAAACCTTTCTCTCTCTATTACTCCCCCCTGTCTCGCCCTCCGACGCTGTCTGCTTGCTCTTTTCTCCCCACAGCCTGCCTCTCCACTCTGATCTCAGCCCTCACCGCCACACGTGGATGTAAAGGTCCACTCAGGAGACGTGTTCACCTCGTTCGCTGTCATTTGTGGACATGATTAGTGGCGTATTACAGTTACAGTACAGTCGTTTGGAGGCTCTACACAGCTTGTGTTCTGATGTGTGTGCTTGTGTGTGTCAGGTTATGGTGCAGGTTATGCAATGACGCTGTATACAAACACCCTGGTGAAGATGAGTTCATGTTTATGTGTTTGTGTATAAGGTTTTTTTTGCTTTTTGCATTGGGATGAGTGGGTGGGTTAAATGGTAGATGGGTGGGTGGATGGATGGGTGGGTGAGTGTATGAATGAGATGAGTAAGTGTGTGGATGTTGGGTGAATGAGTGGGCAGGTTACATGGTGGAGGGGGTAGGTGGTGTGTGAATGAGATGGAGTAAGTGTGTGGGGATGTTGGGTGAATGAGTGGGCATGTTACATGGTGGAGGGGTTGGATGGTGTATGAATGGGTTTGTGGGTGTGTGAGTGTGTTTGATGTTGGGTGAATGAGTGGGCCAGATTATATGGGGGGGGGTGAATGAGTGTGTGAATGGGTGGGTGATGAGTAAATGTAGGGGATTTTGGGTGAACAAGTGGGCAGGTTATATGGTGTATGGGTAGGTGAGTGTGGAATGAGAGAGTAAGTGTGTGGGATGTTGGTGTGAATGAGTGGCAGGTCCATGGTGGAGGGGTGGGTGGGTGTATGAATTGGTTTGTGGGGTGTGAGTGTGTTTGATGTTGGGGTGAATGAGTGTGTGAAAGGGTGGGTGGATGAGTAAATGTATGGGATGTTGTGAATGAGTGGTAGATATATGGTGGAGGGGTGGGTGAATGTATGAATAAGGTGATGGGTGTATGAGTGCATGAATGGGGTGGGAATGTATTTGGTGGACGGTGAATGAATGGTGAATTTGAGTGTGTTGAATGTTAGGGTGAATGAGTGTATGAGTAGGTTGGTGATTGTGTAAATGCTGCCTGTTGCTTTTTTCAGTGTTCTGCTTTCTGAATAAAATATTTTAAACAGAATCAGATCTTCAGAGGCGTCGCTCTGTGAACCACGAGCTATGCTGTCTGTTTGATTTGTTGTGTTGATGTAGCATGGTGATAAATACCAAGATTGTGCTGAGTGTGTGTGTGTGTGTGTGTGTGAAGGGTGAGCCCAAAATGGTGCATCCTTTCATTTGAGATAAAATGTAGATAGAATTTCAGTCTGTTAACTAGATGTTAATTTACTAAATTAATATAGTGTCATGTGTGTATAAATTTTGCTTACTTTACTAAAATAGTGTTGGTAATAAATACCAAGATTGTGCTGAGTGTGTGTGTGTGTGTGTGTGTGTGTGTGTCTGTAATTCTCCTCTGTGTTTTTATAATATTGCTAACATCACTCTTTCACAAACTCAAATTCAGAAAAACATTACATAAAAAATATTTTCACATACAAATAAACACACACACACCCAAATATCAATGCAGATTGTTATATATGGAATCCTGACTTGTTTCCAAGGAAACGTAGTGACAGGAAAGTTTTTTTGAGAATCTTTACAGGCCTTTAGTTGCACATAATGATGCTGATCTGTACGTCTGTCTATGTGTGTGTATGTTGATGTATGTAGTGTGTGTGAGTATGTGTATGTTTCATGTTCTGTGTCTAAAACATTTTTCTTGCCATTGGTTACATCATACTTTCAGCTGGGAAAGCTGACAAGGCATCACACACAGACACACGCCACCACACACACACACAGGGCAGTATGAGGACTTTCCAACTGTTCTGAATCGGATGACAAATTAAATAGAAACATTGAATGTAAAATAAATAAAAATTTTCAAAGTCATACCCAGATATAAAACTTTTATATTTTTATATATAGAGTCTAGACATTGAAAAAGTGTGCAGCAATATAATATTGCTATATAAATGCACACTTCCTTGAGATAAGAATGCAAAGTTTCTCCTTTCCTTACGTGAAAGGGTTGATGTAGTGGGGTACGAGGAGGATATGGTGGGTCGTTGTCCTGGTCAGATGCGATGATTTATCTGGATGTTCTCTGCAAGATCTGATAAGCACATGAGCTTCATTCAATGCAAAGTGCCACAACACACAACACTTTTACTTTTAAATGACTCCTCACGCTGGTCTTCATGTGTGTGAAACAGGTATGTTGGGAACATTGGTTCTCCACTCAGCTGCTGGTGGAAACCAGGGTCAAGAAATAAGTCACTTGCACTCTGAGGACCCTGGGGGACAGAGGTAAAGGGACTGGGTGGGGACTTGGGGCACATCATACACATGTTAAAAATTCATACGATGCATGCATATAAATGAAAAAAGGCATGTATTTGTGCATCAAGTGTGGTACCAGACATACCATCCACCACTCACTTATCTCCTGGCTCCATCTTCTCATTCACTACCATTCATTTTGGACTTCAGCACTGGGACACATATGCAGGAAATATTTTTTTCCGCTTGTCCTTTTCATTTCTCCATTTTCTGATTTCTCAGTCACTCACCATCCTGAACCACTGCCGGTGGTGGCTGTAAATCATGGGAACTCTGCCCACACAATTTCCGGATTCAAACTCACATCCATGGAGATGTGAGACCTCATTCTCTGATTCTCTCTCGCTCGATATTATAATTATCCACTGGTCACGTTAACTTGAAAAAACTCACCATGGTACAATGAAAGTATTAAAGCGCTAAAAACAACTTCAACTTCACTCGTCTTTTATCATCCATCCTCCTATTCACTCCATCCACTGGGAACTGACTCCCAAGTCTTTCTCTCCACTGTTACCCCCCATTTTAACATGCTTGCAACTCATCCTATCCACACTCTGGGTGGACGTGGATTGTCAATTAACCTTGTGACTGTTATAAAAACAGGTGTGTGTGTGTGTGTGTTGAGCAGTGATGGTTATTGATCAGCAGGGGGTTGGTACTGAACACTGAACCCATTGTCGGGAGGACCACAAATCCAGCGATGACCACAGGTCACATGAATGAAACAGTAGAACACAGAAACAGAAACACACACATATAGCACACAACTGACCAGATTCTAGCACAAAGACCTGCATGACCTGGAGAACATAGTCGGGTCAGGGGACTGACCTTTCTGCAGCAGTGAGCGAACAAAACATGAACCAAGAAAAGTCATAATACAAACTGTGGAAAGGCCTGAGGTGACCTCTGGGTTCTTTCTAAGTTTGATTTCACACAGGTGGGCGGACACCTGGGGTGATATGGATACTTGGGGCACTGGTGGCCCTAGCAGGTAAGGAACGGACCCGTAATCTGAAGGTTGCCAAGGTGCCAGTCATGGCTGCCCACTGCTCACCAAGGGTGATGGTTTTTAAAGCAGAGGACACATTTCGTTGTGTCACCGTTGTGCTGTGCCGCAGTGCATCACAATGACAATCACATCACTCTTCCTTCGATCTCCATGTATCTAATGTAAATAAGTCTGATCCATCTCACGACTTTCACGAGAACTGAAAGGATCTGATGCTGATGTTTGATGTCACATCAGATACCTTCAGAGGTCTAGAGGAGTCCCTGCCTCCATGGTAAATGGGATTTTAGATCACAATGTTATGGCTGACTGGTGTGATATTCATTTACATTTACATTTACAGCATTTACCAGATGCCCTTATCCAGAGCGACTTACAATCAGTAGTTACAGGGACAGTCCCCCCCTGGAGACACTCAGGGTTAAGTGTCTTGCTCAGGGACACAATGGTAGTAAGTGGGATTTGAACCTGGGTCTTCTGGTTCATAGGCGAGTGTGTTACCCACTAGGCTACTACTACCTACCCCATATTCATATTCAGCAATTTATATTTAGCACAGATGACCAAAGTGTACACACGTACAAAAAAAAATGTTTTGTGTGGATAAAAAAACAAGTGATTTAATGATTAATTCTGCAAGATCGTTGTTTCCGGCAGTAACTAGCACAGATGCTCAGGGCTTATGATGTCACATTAGCTTGAGTTCAGGGATGGTTTCAGCGCAATGAACCTGCTACTGCATCTAACTGGCTTCTGTCTCCACCTGGATTTGGTTTTCATGGAGAGGACCATGTTCCAGCACTGACCCGTTCCCCGGAAGTTCATGTCGGTTCAATCCGAGTTCATAAAAGACAGTGATGTGGATCACAGGGACAAGGGAGTAAGGCCGCAGGTCATGTGACCCGTCAACGCGGCGTCTCCTCCCCAATTAAAGGTGAGAAGTGTCATCCTCACTCCAATTCCCCCCGCCATGACGTGTGATGTGCTTATTATCAGAATAAACCCCTTTTTAAATATTGATTTGGTTTACTGAGCGCGGCGCTGTTCAGCTGATATGGTCCAAAAGTGGTGACTGGCGACGTCTCCGCCCCCTTCTCTCTCTTTCTGCTGCAGTTCCCCTCTCATCTCCTTTCTGTCTGCATTAGGACTTGTAATCAGCCCCTAATTAACAGGATCTCTGATGAAATTCTCTGCCTTTGATTGCGCTGAAGAGGGAGAAAATTCCGGTTACGTGCAGAAATCACAACCATTCCCCGCTAATGAATTTCACCCCGTCAAGTGCGAGCTCGGCTGAAGCATTTTTCAGCTATCAGCCGTTCGCCAAACCCCAAAATGAGCCTTCACTTCGAAAAACAACAAAGCATCATTTTGTTTTTTAATTATAGCAAATACGACGTGCAAAAAGGAGCCGTTCCTCTCCCTCTCTACCCACTGTCCTATGCAAGCGTAGGACGATGGGACGTGTCCCCCTGTGCAGTCTGGGAGGGACCAGTCCTACCCAGAAAGGATCCGTTTTTCAAGTGGATAAAGTCCAGCAATGAAACCCATGCCATTCATGGCCCATGAAACTGCAGTTTCATCTCACAAATGTTCATTTCAATGGAACCATATGGCTTTTCTCTGTGGTCGTCTCTAGATGAAGACCGGCGTGTTCCGGGTGTCCTGGAAATGCACAAACTTTCCTCAGAACGTCATTGGCTCCTGACTTTCCTTCTTTCTGACTCAGTTCCTCAGAGGGGTGTGTCCCTTCCATTGTGTCCCTGAGCAAGACCCTTAACCCCGAGTGTCTCCAGGGGGGGACTGTCCCTGTAACTACTGATTGTAAGTCGCTCTGGATAAGGGCGTCTGATAAATGCTGCAAATTTAAAATGTAAACGATTCAAAACCACTCTGCACTTTCTTCCCAGGAAATGTTCTTCTTAACAGCTGTCAGGCTCCCAAGTCGTTCTTCATAATCAGAGACTCCCGCCGCTGCCTGCTGCAATTCCTGTATACCTTCACATCTCGTATGCGCCATCACACGCAAGGTTTTCGCAATAAATCTAAAAAGCGACTGTCTGCGATGCAGTCGTAGCCCCTGTCACAACTCATCTTGCAGACGTGAGCAATAACTACTCGTCACTGCGTGCACATTCTGAATCGGAAGTCTGTGCACGAAAAGCGAAAGGCCGTACATACTCACGCAAACTGGGAGGAAACTGGAGACAGAGCCGTACTAATGACATGAGCTGGGCGACTCCTCGCAAAAGGTCAATCGGGTCAACACCATCATGGCTGTTTGCCTACATCATACCCGTTTGTTCAAATTAATCTCATAATGCGGACGTGGACGATTCTACAATCAATGCAGTGAGGAACACAATCGATTATTTCATAATGACGTTGCTAAGATGTAGTTGCCGGTAGAGACTGTGGCAGCCTGATCTGAGTACAAGCGCCACTCCGGGTCCACACGATGTTCGAAACGAACCCCTTTGGAACACCATACGTGTTATTAATTTCACATTATTTTGCCATAAATTGACGGCAAGAAAACGGCACGAAAGCCGGAGAAAAAAAAACGCATCATGACGCATTCATAATCGGAATCAAATTCACACCGCTACTGTTTGCACTGACCCAGAATCAGCATAAATCTGTCACTAAGCCTCATTTATGGACGTTTTCATTCATGCATGTCGCAACCCAGAAGCTTCAAGTTTCGGGTGGAGACTGGGCTGCTGTGGGTGGGGTCCTGGGATGGACTCTGGAGGCTGGGGCCCAGATCTGGAGAGTGATGCACAGATTTACACGTGAATGCCAAACGCAAAGTTCTGATTGGCCCTCAACCAGAAACATGTGAAACGAGTGTTTGTGCTTCATTGCTCTGCTCACATTGAAATATCTGGCGCCTTCACACCCTGTAAGGTTTATTAGCCGGTCCTGTGCGCCTCGCTGCTTTTTTAGGTGCCTCCGATGCGACCGGCGGCGAAGCCCCTCGGTTTACAGAGCGGAGCGGGTTTTAGTCCTTAATTAAACGGCCGACATCGATACAGAAGCGGGACGACGTACAAGCAGAACATCACCTCTGGGGCTCCGCAGAGCCTGTAGATAAACCAGTCGAGCTGCTTGAGTCTGGTGGAGTGTGTGTGTGCGCAGCAGGGAAAATCTCTTACCTTTGATTGGATTCAGGGGAACTTTCAGTGCATTAACACACAACACAGACATTGGAGGATAATTGGCCTCATTTCTTTCATTAATCTCTAGATTCTGTGGGCGATCAATAGGCAAGAGGTAATTGTGTGTGTGTGTGTGTGTGTGTGTGTGTGTGTGGTGTGTGTAGGTATTTATCCAAATGTAGCCCCAGTCTGTCCCTCTTCTCCCCAGTTCGGTGATGACAGCTCACTGAGGCTCATGGAATTTAACTCAATAACTTTCTTGACCACCAACGTTCTTTTAGATCGATGATTTAGAGCAAATCTTGCTCTTTCTTCTGCCAGTAAATAAAAAGATTGCAGTACAGTGAGTTCTGTCCTGGTGTTCTGATTGGCTGGAGAGGAAGGAAACGAGAAATCACCACACTCATCTCTTTACGAATGACATAAAGTGACCTTCTGCTGCTGTTGGATCAGAAATGAACCAAGACAAAGTGCAAGTGTCAGTTTTCAGTAAAAAATAAAGAAGCAATAAAGAAGCATTAAGTTATAACTAGGAAATAACTAATACATTACTATGAGCCGACACCAAGTGTAATAAAGTTTTAAATGAAAAGAAATCCGCCAGATGAAAGATTGGGCTAGCAGCCATATTCTATATTGCAGTGTGTACATGGGGTGTGTTGGAAGTCGCCCACTCACCGTCCTGAACCGCTTAGTCCTGTTACTCGGGGTCGCGGCAAGTCATCAAGACCATTCAAGACCATTATCAAGACATCAGCGCCTACATTTCATATAACAGAAGAGCGCCATCTTGTTCCCCCCCCGCCGCATTATCTTCTGCCCTTCGCTTCTATTGGACATGGTGTGGTGTGTGTGTGTGTGCATGTGTGTATGTGTATTTGTATGTGTGTTGTGCGTGTATTAACAAATGACTATTGGCCCTCACACAGAGGGTATGGTCATCAGAATGCAGCCATACAGACCTGCAGAGAATTTACATTTACCCTCCACACGCTCACACAGAATTCTGAAGACCCACACACACACACACACACACACACACACATTACGTTCTTCGTCTCATTCGTCGTATTTTAAAAAGTGGGAACACAGAGCAGCAAAGATGATGAAATATCTGACACACTCGCAGAGCCACACACACACATATGCACAGGGTGTGTGTGTGTGTGTGTCTGTCTGTCTGGTCTGTACGTGTGTTTGTTAGCGGCTGAAATGTTCCCGCTGTGAGGAGGGGGCGGACGGGGCAGGTCTAGTTCAGTGTTTAGTGTTTATAGGCGTCTCTCGGCTGAAGGATCATTACTCTCTGTAACGACCAGACGGAACGGACAGCATCACCTGCACCACACACACCACACACACACACACACACATCTAACCCTCCCTACCTCCGGTCTCTCTCATTTCTCTTCAATTGCTCTCATACAGACAAGGAAATTACAGATTCTTGCACTTCAGGCAGAACACACCACCTGCTTTTTATTTAGTTGTAGGGCCCTATTTTCAAAGAGCACCGAGCATGGGGCGTGTTCACAAATAGTCAGTATGTGCCCAGGAATATTGTTACAACTTTATATTATGGATGTCAGAATTAACACTGTGGTTAATTGCAAATATTTTACCTGTTAAAGTAACGTCATTGCTTTAGGGTGGGCGTTTCTTATGTGCAGGGCAGACAGGAGTGGCAACCATCGTAGTTTCTCACTTGCAACCACAGAGCTGCTTAAAGTGAAGCAGACCTTTATACCCCTGGCCTAAGGAAGTTGTTCACTAGACCTACAGGAAGTTGTCACTGACCAATCAGAACCTGTTGTTTCTGATGTCACGCCCCCGGTGCCTCCCATTTGGCAAGACAAAGAGAGTGGGCGGTCCTGACGGGTGACACTTCACACGTTGCCGTCAGACAAAAGGCATGTAAAACAGAGGTGTTGAATCTTCACGCACAACTATTGACACAGGAATGTCTCAGACAAAAGGCATGTAAAACAGAGGTGCCGAATCTTCACGCACAACCACCGGCACAGGAACCTTACACATCTTCTTGTATACA
Organism: Denticeps clupeoides; assembly: GCF_900700375.1. Classification (NCBI taxonomy): domain Eukaryota; kingdom Metazoa; phylum Chordata; class Actinopteri; order Clupeiformes; family Denticipitidae; genus Denticeps; species Denticeps clupeoides. The sequence continues at coordinate 100,830 of NW_021629760.1, read as the reverse complement.
GCTGCTATGCAAGACAAAAGCAATGTCCTGCAACACCCAATCTTACAGTAGCCTAGTGGGTAACACACTCGCCTGTGAACCAGAAGACCCAGGTTCAAATCCCACTTACTACCATTGTGTCCCTGAGCAAGACACTTACCCTGAGTGTCTCCAGGGGGGATGTCCCTGTAACTACTGATTGTAAGTCGCTCTGGATAAGGGTGTCTGATAAATGCTGTAAATGTTCAATGTTTGTCAGGATTTTGGCAAAAAAATAATCCAGCCTGTGAGTAACACAGTTGACACAGTGTGGCCTAGAGGTTAAGGAAGCGGCCCCGTAATCAGAAGGTTGCTGGTTCGCATCCCGATCCGCCAAGGTGCCACTGAGGTGCCACTGACCAACGCACCGTCCCCACACACTGCTCTCCGGGCGCCTGTCATGGCTGCCCACTGCTCACTCAGGGTGATGGGTTATAAGCAGAGGGACACATTTCATTGTGTGTATCACAATGACAATCACTTCACTTTCACTTTCACATGAAAGTGTGTATGTGTATCGGTGCTATCATCATTCACAGCCTTTTTTTCTTGGAGGGCCAGGACCCACCAAGCCGTCCCCGGGTCCAGTCTACTACACCAGCAGTCGGGGCATCATCCACCGGCAGGGAGTGTTAAAGGGGAATTGGCTCCTACCCATGGGGAAGCCTGAGATATGAGGCCCAGGACCGACCTGACACATAGTCATAGACAAGCAGGCACCCCCAAACACAAGCATACGTTCCCACCCTCATACACACAAATGCAGGTATTCAAACATTCACCCAACATGGAGACAACAAAAATAAATGCTGTGATACACATTCACACTCCCCATACTTACTCTACAAGATCCAGGGACCAACACCCCCAGAGGAGCAGTCTACCCCAGACCCAGGAGAATAAATCCCTTCACCCTGGGGTGGAGGCAAGAAGACCGGCCGGTTTAGACCCTGACCGGGCGGCCAGATTGTCCTCTTGGCCCCCAGCCCCAGCCGGCGAACAGAAAGCGACGATGTGAGAACACCCCATGTGTCCCCTCACCCGCTCAAATGTGGTGTTGGTGTGTGTGGTTCTAAAAATGTTTTTAACACAAGTTAGGGGTATGGAGCTGACGAAACTCTGCCAATCCACACTTGGTGTCGGCTCGGCCCCTCCCAAGGACCTCTGTATGCCATCAAGTGTGCCAACCCCCAAGGTCCTATATGTATGTATAATGACAGGGTCAGGAATGAGAATGTACTAAGGATCAGGCACAAGGCACCCCCCAGGGAGCCAGCTCCCCTACTGACCCCCATAGGCACCCTCACTCCCTGAAATCCATCCAGGGCAAAGAACATGGTGGCAGTCCTCTGGGCCCCACCACAGTGGAAATACTACACCCACCCCAACATTCAGTCAACTCCCAGACTACATAAGACAATAGACACCCAGGTTGGGTCCGTCCTCCACCACTGTGGACACTCCCTGGCTGTAGGGTGAATGTGTAATCTTCCTGCCAACTAAGGAGGCCCCCAGGACTGGGCCCCAATGTATACACAAGGTCACAGCACCAGAGACGCCCCAATTAGGACATAAGCCCCCCCAGACCCTGCCAGAACCCCCGTCCAAAGGCAGAGCACCCCATGATGCCCCAAGCCCATCCGCCACCCAACCCCGACATCAAATATCAACAACAATGACCCAAGTGTGGCAAAAGTTCATGAGGACAGTTTTCTTAGCAATGAATAAGGCTGTGAAAGCCATGTTGTGTGTTCTGTGTCCTAGTGGGTGTATTGAAAGCCATGTAGTAGTAGTTTAGTGGGTAACACACTCGCCTATGAACCAGAAGACCCAGGATTAAATCCCACTTACTACCAATGTGTCTTAACACTAACACTAAATTGCTTCTAGGGGGGGGACTGTCCCTGTAACCTCTGATTTTTGTAACTCGTTCTGGATAAGGGCATCTGATAATGCTGTAAATGTAAATGTACATGTGTATTCATTTCTGTGGTGGCAATGACTAGGACGCCCAATAAGCAGACTGAAGGCTGGATTGGTACATTCAAAAAAAATATGAGGTGATTGTCATTGTTATACACAGCATCACAGCACACAGTGACACAATGAAATGTGTCCTCAGCTTTTAACAATCCCCCTTGGTGAGCAGTGGGCAGCCATGACAGGCGCCCGGGGAGCAGTGTGTGGGGGACGATGCTTTGCTCAGTGGCACCTTGCTGGTTTGGGATTTGAACCCACAACCTTCTGATTACGGTTCCGCTTGCTTATCCACTAGGACACCACTGTGAAATTCAGACACTTTGATAAATCTTCACGAATCCTGCACCAAAATCTCTGAATAGATCTTTAGGTGTGTCATCTTGACAGTGTGAGTAGTTGTTAGTACACGTAAAACCCATCCTGAAAATCCTTTGGCCTGTAAAGTGCACAGAATTGCAGAATTGTATATTGTATAGGGAGTGCAGAATTATTAGGCAAATTAGTATTTTGTCCACATCATCCTCTTCATGCATGTTGTCTTACTCCAAGCTGTATAGGCTCGAAAGCCTACTACCAATTAAGCATATTAGGTGATGTGCATCTCTGTAATGAGAAGGGGTGTGGTCTAATGACATCAACACCCTATATCAGGTGTGCATAATTATTAGGCAACTTCCTTTCCTTTGGCAAAATGGGTCAAAAGAAGGACTTGACAGGCTCAGAAAAGTCAAAAATAGTGAGATATCTTACAGAGGGATGCAGCACTCTTAAAATTGCAAAGCTTCTGAAGCGTGATCATCGAACAATCAAGCGTTTCATTCAAAATAGTCAACAGGGTCGCAAGAAGCGTGTGGAAAATCCAAGGCGCAAAATAACTGCCCATGAACTGAGAAAAGTCAAGCGTGCAGCTGCCAAGATGCCACTTGCCACCAGTTTGGCCATATTTCAGAGCTGCAACATCACTGGAGTGCCCAAAAGCACAAGGTGTGCAATACTCAGAGACATGGCCAAGGTAAGGAAGGCTGAACACAAGCTGAAACGTCAAGACTGGGCCAAGAAATATCTCAATACGGATTTTTCTAAGGTTTTATGGACTGATGAAATGAGAGTGAGTCTTGATGGGCCAGATAGATGGGCCCGTGGCTGGCTTGGTAAAGGGCAGAGAGCTCCAGTCCGACTCAGATGCCAGCAAGGTGGAGGTGGAGTACTGGTTTGGGCTGGTATCATCAAAGATGAGCTTGTGGGGCCTTTTTGGGTTGAGGATGGAGTCAAGCTCAACTCCCAGTCCTACTGCCAGTTTCTGGAAGACACCTTCTTCAAGCAGTGGTACAGGAAGAAGTCTGCATCCTTCAAGAAAAACATGATTTTCATGCAGGACAATGCTCCATCACACGCGTCCACGTACTCCACAGCATGGCTGGCAAGAAAGGGTATAAAAGAAGAAAAACTAATGACATGGCCTCCTTGTTCACCTGATCTGAACCCCATTGAGAACCTGTTGTCCATCATCAAATGTGAGATTTACAAGGAGGGAAAACAGTACACCTCTCTGAAGAGTGTCTGGGAGGCTGCTGCTGCACACAATGTTGATGGTGAACAGATCAAAACACTGACAGAATCCATGGATGGCAGGCTTTTGAGTGTCCTTGCAAAGAAAGGTGGCTATATTGGTTGCTGATTTGTTTTTGTTTTGTTTTTGAATGTCAGAAATGTATATTTGTGAATGTGGAGATGTTATATTGGTTTCACTGGTAAAAATAAATAATTGAATGGGTATATATTTGGTTTTGGTTAAGTTGCCTAATAATTATGCACAGTAATAGTCACCTGCACACACAGATATCCCCTTTATTATAGCTAAAAATAAAAACAAACTAAAAACTACTTCCAAAAACATTCAGCTTTGATATTAATGAGTTTTTTGGGTTCATTGAGAACATGGTTGTTGTTCAATAATAAAATTATTCCTCAAAAATACAACTTGCCTAATAATTCTGCACTCCCTGTATTAAATGTATTAAACATTTTCAGACTAATCTTTTTGGCAGAAACTGACGCCATGAAAACCACGTGCAGCGTTTATTTAACGCCATTGGAACGCCAATGAACAGAAAAACGGTAACGCCATGAACATCAGAAAAACTGCCACATGATGTAACTCTGTTCACGGGGCGTTCGCAAACGCGGAACTGGGTGACGTTTGGCATTTAATCAGCCACATGCTTGGCGCTCAGTCATTATAGCTGTTTGTTGCAAGCTAGACTTGGCTCTCAAATCACCGCGACTCCAATCCCAATCCTTCTTCCCTGTCCACCTCCTCCTCTATTTATTACTTTATCACAGAGTATTTATTACAGCATCACGGGAACGTAGACATTGTTGGTTTATTACAGCCTCACCTGTCTTATGGATTCTCACCACCGCTCGGCTCCGTGAGTCCTGGTCCAGATGTCCGTGTGAATGAGGCCTGTGGTAACCTTCCTGACTGATTGGCCAGGTTCATCATGGGCTTGGTTGTATGTATGTGCCCAGGAATTATGTTACAACATTATATTATGGATGTCAGAATTAACACTGTGGTTAATTGCAAATATTTAACATATTAAAGTAACGTCATTGCTTTAGGGTGGGCGTTTCTTATGTGCAGGGGAGACAGGAGTGGCAACCAATTGTAGTTTCTCACTTGCAACCACAGAGCTGCTTAAAGAATCGAGAGGTTCGAAATGAACACACTTTGAATGCAATATCTGTTTTTGTTGCGCTTTGTAGCTGCTTTCGATTTCAATTTTACTGGCGCTAGCTTGACTGTTTAACACTCGTTGCTGTTCAATGTTGACTGATTCGTTCATTTGAACACATTTTAACACTCACAAATATGTGGGTGGTAGTAGCCAAGTGGGTAACACACTCGCCTATGAACCAGAAGACCCAGGTTAAAATCCCACCGACTACCACTGTGTCCCTGAGCAAGACACTTATCCCTGAGTGTCTCCAGGGGGGGACTGTCCCTGTAAACACTGATTGTAAGTCGCTCTGGATAAGGGCGTCTGGTAAATGCTGTAAATGTAAAAAAAAAAATGAAACATTTTGCAGTCTTGATTGGTAAGAGGTCATAAATGGGCTTTATGTGATGATTTTGTGTATGTGTGTATCCCCAAGAGTTGATCGATAGGTTATTGGATCTTTACTCATTTGATGAGGAGTTGACGGTTATATTATATAACTTCTAACACTTCTATAAATCAGAGCCCAATAATCTATATTGTTGCAGAAATAAATTACTGGGACAAAAAAGCTGCATGAGGAACGATTTTCCTTTTAAGCGTTACGCCTGGTCTCGGTCGAATTAGGAGAAGAAAGGGCGACACAAACTAAATATCACAAGGTTGTCTGAAGGCTGACGGTGCATGGATCTGCGTGTGAGTGTGTGCACGCTTCTTTTTGTTTAATGGTGTAGGCTGAGGCCACAATGTCCCTTTGATGGGAGTTGTGTCTAATGTGAGGCCATCGTTGCCATGGCAGTAGAAGGACGGGCTACTGCTTCACGGGTCATCTCCTGTCAGGAGGTTTCTGCTACAATAATCCTTTAAGTAGAACAGACTGAAGTTGCAGTTAATGGCTAGAAAGGACCCAGGTGCTACATGGACGTCCATGGACATGGACGACTGACAGTATCCGTCGAAATAGCACCACAGACAGATCCAGCCATGGCATAATGGTGCAGCGGCATGGAATTAAACGGGCCACTGAAAGGTCCATCATTAAACATCATTACACATCGTGAAGCAACTGAACTTCGTGAACCTTCTGGCCTTCATGTGCCTTTCAACTCCAGCTAAACCCACAGAGCTTTTAGAAAGTATTCCGAGTGCTGCACTTTTCCCCATGTTGCCTTACAGTGTCACACGAAGTCAACATAATGATCCTCAATGAACAAACTCAATAAACAGAGACAAGGACGAAACTTCCCAACAACTCACCTTTGTTGGTTTGTAATTATTTCTGACAGCGGAACACACCTATTTAAATAAGAACGTAGGGTAAAGCAGTGCAACGAATGTTGCCAGGTCCAGTGTGGTTCTACCAGGGTCTGTCACAATTAACCTCACTATGATTCATTTAAAAGATCATGTAACACATTCAAATAAATGAATGCTGTTGACGCAAATGCATTTTGTTCAGCGTTCTGCACCCAATCACTGTTCCTTGCTCTTAACCTGCCGTGAACCCGGGTGATTGGACAAATTATTCATGTTTGGGAAACTGGCAGAAATCGATTCGACTGTGCGATTCGGGCCGGAGTTTGTGTGTTGTCAGTGTTGTGCTCCTGATTGCCCTGAACGTTTTCATCTGCGCAGTGATATAAATGTATTCCAGTTGTATCATGTCCTCATCGGGTCCGTGAACATGCATCTTTTATTGTTGCGTGCGCTTGTTTCATGTATTAAACCCCCATTTGTTAGATGGCATGCGAATGTGTCCGTCTCTTCACCATGATGCCGTGACATGAACATAATGACCTGCCATTCACATTAGCTGAGAGGAACATCTCACATCACCATGATGTGACCAGCTGATGCTGAGTGATGTTGCCAAGGTACATCTGGATCAGAGATAAATTATTTCCTTACAGAAGATACATTTTTCAGATAATTGCTAAGTGATTGCATCTCCTCCCATATGTGCAGCTCAGATACCCCTAGTGGGGTTTGTCTTTGTACATAGTAGCCTAGTGGATTAAACACTCGCCTATGAACCAAGAGACCACAAAGTCCCAGGTTCAAACCCATAGCATCGCTGAACAAGACCCTAAACTGTGAGTGTCTCCAGGGGGACTGTCCCTGTGAGGACATCTGGTAAATGTCATAAAGGTAAATGGATTATGGGCCAATGAAGAATTCATCAGATGCATGTTGAAGCTGCAGATATGGGAGGAGATGCAATAAATTACCAATAATCTGAAAAACTTTTCCTTCTGTGCTCTTCTTGCCTGTGTGTTGTCTGGTCCTGGTCATGTGACGTGCTCCTTCCTGCATTCTTCTTTCCCTGTCTCTCACCCTCTGTGAATCAGATTACTCTCTCTCTGGAACACACACACACACATAAACGGCCAGTGTGGGGGGCAGCCGGAGCCTTTCATCGCTTGTACAGAGAGAGCAGGAGATGAATATCGATCACAGCAGAGAGAAGAAGAAAAAAAGTCCTTCAAAAGCTTCGGAGTGCCTGTAATGTGCAGTAAGAAGTACAGACACACACATACAAACACAGTCTCATCACGTGTACAGATCCTGTATTTCCGTATTTATTTTATACGCAGAACCTGTGTCTCGCTCACAGTCTCCCACCCCTCTCTCTCTCTCCTTAACACACACACACACACACACACACACACACACACTGAGTTAACAGGCTTCAACATGTTCCCTCTGCTGATGAACAACACCTACCAAAGTAATTAAGATTTAACATCTGCCACCAATGCTGTTGCATGCACACACACACACACACACACACTCGTGAAAATACACATGCACAGACATTAAAAGAGTTTTAAAACTACACACATAGATCTGTGAACTGTAGTTCAGAAGGTGAGGACGGAGGAAGAGCTGAGATGGCAGTCACGGCCCGTTCTAATTAGGCAGGATGGACTGTCAGAACAGACTAAAAAAATGAAGTCCTGTCCATTTCAGTCTATTTTTCTGTCGAGTCGAACTGGACACCCTACGGCTTCCTCACAGCCAACGCGAGGTCAGATTAAGGTCAGATTTGAAAGGTCAGGAGAAGTCAGGAATGTCGGCCTGTGATAAAATGATCTAAAAAAGGAGATCTCATGTAAGCACGTCCTCGTTTGCATTGTTCTGTAAAACGAGGTGGAAGGTCTCATACAGGAAACGTTCAGAACCGCCCTTTATCCACTAGCTGCCCTCGCGCAGAAGAGCACGCTCGCATCAGACGAGAAGAGACAAGAACATTCGTTTATCAGCAGCTCACCACATCTGCTGCTGCTGCTGCTGCTGCTGCTGTCTCCGTCCACTCCAGCGTAAAGTGTGTTTTAGTCTGTGAGTGAATCTCTGACTGGCAATTTAAAATAAGTGGTCCCACAGTGAGCTGCTCGCAGTGTTACAGGGATGAGCACAGTCAGTGTTTTAAACTGGAAAACCAAAAAACTGGGAACTCTTAGAAGATCGGGGACAGTTTGTACGTCCCCACAGGGATGATGCTCTTTTGTAAAAGGTAAACATTTGATAAAAATGGCGGGAGTTGCCAGCAGCAAACCCACTACCAACACCAACATGCAGGTTATCAGGCACTTTAATTCCAGCAAACGTGACCACGCCCACTACCAACACCAACATGCAGGTTATCAGGCACTTTAATTCCAGCAAACGTGACCACGCCCACTACCAACACCAACATGCAGGTTATCAGAACTTTAATTCCAGCAAGCGTGACCACACCCACTACCAACACCAACATGCAGGTTATCAGAACTTTAATTCCAGCAAACGTGACCACGCCCACTACCAACACCAACATGCAGGTTATCAGACATTTTAATTCCAGCAAACGTGACCACGCCCACTACCAACACCAACATGCAGGTTATCAACACTTTAATTACAGCAAATGTGACCACGCCCACTACCAACACCAACATGCAGGTTATCAGACATTTTAATTCCAGCAAACTTGACCACGCCCACTACCAACACCAACATGCAGGTTATCAGAACTTTTAATTCCAGCAAACGTGACCACGCCCACTACCAACACCAACATGCAGGTTATCAGAACTTTAATTCCAGCAAACGTGACCACACCCACTACCAACACCAACATGCAGGTTATCAACACTTTAATTACAGCAAATGTGACCACGCCCACTACCAACACCAACATGCAGGTTATCAGGCACTTTAATTCCAGCAAACGTGACCACGCCCACAACCAACACCAACATGCAGGTTATCAGGCACTTTAATTCCAGCAAACGTGACCACGCCCACAACCAACACCAACATGCAGGTTATCAGGCACTTTAATTCCAGCAAACGTGACCACGCCCACTACCAACACCAACATGCAGGTTATCAGGCACTTTAATTCCAGCAAACGTGACCACGCCCACTACCAACACCAACATGCAGGTTATCAGAACTTTAATTCCAGCAAGCGTGACCACGCCCACTACCAACACCAACATGCAGGTTATCAGGCGCTTTAACTCCAGCAAATGTGACCACGCCCACTACCAACACCAACATGCAGGTTATCAGACATTTTAATTCCAGCAAACGTGACCACGCCCACTACCAACACCAACATGCAGGTTATCAGGCACTTTAATTTCAAGCAAACGTGACCACGCCCACTACCAACACCAACATGCAGGTTATCAACACTTTAATTACAGCAAATGTGACCACGCCCACTACCAACACCAACATGCAGGTTATCAGAACTTTAATTGCAGCAAACGTGACCACGCCCACTACCAACACCAACATGCAGGTTATCAACACTTTAATTACAGCAAATGTGACCACGCCCACTACCAACACCAACATGCAGGTTATCAGACATTTTAATTCCAGCAAACTTGACCACGCCCACTACCAACACCAACATACAGGTTATCAGGCGCTTTAATTTCAAGCAAACATGACCACGCCCACTACCAACACCAACATGCAGGTTATCAACACTTTAATTACAGCAAATGTGACCACGCCCACTACCAACACCAACATGCAGGTTATCAGACATTTTAATTCCAGCAAACTTGACCACGCCCACTACCAACACCAACATACAGGTTATCAGGCGCTTTAATTTCAAGCAAACATGACCACGCCCACTACCAACACCAACATGCAGGTTATCAGAACTTTAATTCCAGCAAACGTGACCACGCCCACTACCAACACCAACATGCAGGTTATCAGACATTTTAATTCCAGCAAACGTGACCACGCCCACTACCAACACCAACATGCAGGTTATCAACACTTTAATTACAGCAAATGTGACCACGCCCACTACCAACACCAACATGCAGGTTATCAGACATTTTAATTCCAGCAAACTTGACCACGCCCACTACCAACACCAACATGCAGGTTATCAGACATTTTAATTCCAGCAAACTTGACCACGCCCACTACCAACACCAACATGCAGGTTATCAGAACTTTAATTGCAGCAAACGTGACCACACCCACTACCAACACCAACATGCAGGTTATCAACACTTTAATTACAGCAAATGTGACCACGCCCACTACCAACACCAACATGCAGGTTATCAGGCACTTTAATTCCAGCAAACGTGACCACGCCCACAACCAACACCAACATGCAGGTTATCAGGCACTTTAATTCCAGCAAACGTGACCACGCCCACAACCAACACCAACATGCAGGTTATCAGGCACTTTAATTCCAGCAAACGTGACCACGCCCACTACCAACACCAACATGCAGGTTATCAGGCACTTTAATTCCAGCAAACGTGACCACGCCCACTACCAACACCAACATGCAGGTTATCAGAACTTTAATTCCAGCAAGCGTGACCACACCCACTACCAACACCAACATGCAGGTTATCAGAACTTTAATTACAGCAAACGTGACCACGCCCACTACCAACACCAACATGCAGGTTATCAGGCGCTTTAACTGCAGCAAATGTGACCACGCCCACTACCAACACCAACATGCAGGTTATCAGACATTTTAATTCCAGCAAACGTGACCACGCCCACTACCAACACCAACATGCAGGTTATCAGGCACTTTAATTTCAAGCAAACGTGACCACGCCCACTACCAACACCAACATGCAGGTTATCAACACTTTAATTACAGCAAATGTGACCACGCCCACTACCAACACCAACATGCAGGTTATCAGAACTTTAATTGCAGCAAACGTAACCACGCCCACTACCAACACCAACATGCAGGTTATCAACACTTTAATTACAGCAAATGTGACCACGCCCACTACCAACACCAACATGCAGATTATCAGACATTTTAATTCCAGCAAACTTGACCACGCCCACTACCAACACCAACATACAGGTTATCAGGCGCTTTAATTTCAAGCAAACATGACCACGCCCACTACCAACACCAACATGCAGGTTATCAACACTTTAATTACAGCAAATGTGACCACGCCCACTACCAACACCAACATGCAGGTTATCAGACATTTTAATTCCAGCAAACTTGACCACGCCCACTACCAACACCAACATACAGGTTATCAGGCGCTTTAATTTCAAGCAAACATGACCACGCCCACTACCAACACCAACATGCAGGTTATCAACACTTTAATTCCAGCAAACGTGACCACACCTACTACCAACACCAACATGCAGGTTATCAGAACTTTAATTCCAGCAAACGTGACCACGCCCACTACCAACACCAACATGCAGGTTATCAGGCGCTTTAATTCCAACTAACGTGACCACGCCCACTACCAACACCAACATGCAGGTTATCAGGCGCTTTAATTTCAAGCAAACGTGACCACGCCCACTACCAACACCAACATGCAGGTTATCAACACTTTAATTCCAGCAAACGTGACCACGCCCACTACCAACACCAACATGCAGGTTATCAGGCGCTTTAATTCCAACTAACGTGACCACGCCCACTACCAACACCAACATGCAGGTTATCAACACTTTAATTCCAGCAAACGTGACCACGCCCACTACCAACACCAACATGCAGGTTATCAGAACTTTAATTCCAGCAAACGTGACCACGCCCACTACCAACACCAACATGCAGATTATCAGGCGTTTTAATTCCAGCAAACGTGACCACACCCACTACCAACACCAACATGCAGGTTATCAGGCGCTTTAATTTCAAGCAAACGTGACCACGCCCACTACCAACACCAACATGCAGGTTATCAACACTTTAATTCCAGCAAACGTGACCACGCCCACTACCAACACCAACATGCAGGTTATCAGGCGCTTTAATTCCAACTAACGTGACCACGCCCACTACCAACACCAACATGCAGGTTATCAACACTTTAATTCCAGCAAACGTGACCACGCCCACTACCAACACCAACATGCAGGTTATCAGAACTTTAATTCCAGCAAACGTGACCACGCCCACTACCAACACCAACATGCAGGTTATCAGGCACTTTAATTCCAGCAAACGTGACCACGCCCACTACCAACACCAACATGCAGATTATCAGGCGTTTTAATTCCAGCAAACGTGACCACACCCACTACCAACACCAACATGCAGGTTATGAGCACTTGATGGGGGAACTAGTGGTAGTGGACTAGTGAACACACCCCATGCACTTCATCGTGTATAGCACTGGGAAAATACAGGCCATAGACACAGTAACATGCTGAATTTTACACATAAACTAATAAACATACTTTTACTCCTCATGCACCAAAAATAACTGAATCATACACTCACCCACACAACATCTAAATATAATTCCAACTCATACATGCAGACATACACAGAGAGAAAGATGAAAGAGGACATGTCTGATATTTCAGTAATTTCGAGACACTCTGATTCATAGACAGGAATCTTTCAGGACCTTCCAGGACTGTCCTTCTGGGAACAGCGAGCATCTTTGCGGCAGAAATAGACGTATGCGCTCCTCCTTCTGTCCCAGCCTGCACTGTGTGTCTGACTCTATTTTTATCTGTCCATCTCTCCCTCCGCAGGACTGTGCAGATAAAGAGAAGGCCGTGGCGAAAGCTGTGGAGCAGCTGAAGGCTAATTTCTACTGTGAGTTATGTGAGAAGCAGTACCACAAACCCCGCGAGTTTGACAACCACATCAATTCTTACGACCACGCGCACAAGCAGGTACACACACACACACACACACACACACACACACACAGGGTTTATATCTGCCCTTCTGTGCATGTAACTGATTATGTCTGGTTATTTGTGTTTATGAATCTGTGTGTGTGTGTGCGTGTGTGTGTGTGTCTGTGAAGAGTGAATGTCAGGATGCATACTGGATGTACAAGGTCTTTTACACACACATGCACACAGACACACTGTGCTGCTGATGAGAGCAAAGTACTTGTAATTACAGCATAAACTCGATTACAACAGAAACGTTGCCTAAACGCCCTACTAACGTTATAGCTGCTGGTAATATGTGAAAGTACAGTAACGGTAATATAACATTACACTTCAATTAAACACAAACCTAATCGTGCTACACTAAACATACAACAGCACTACAAACTGCACTAAAATCACACTAACACTAACCTTACACAAACCTGCACAAACATTACACTAGCATTACACCAATTATTGTACACTTGACTAATTAGTGTACCTTAGTGAAAATGAAGTGTCATTGTGATGCACAGCAAGCACAGCACACAGTGACACGTGTCCTCTGCTTTTAACCATCACCTTTGGTGAGCAGTGGGCACCATGACAGGCGCCCGGGGAGCAGTGTGTGGGGACGGTACCTTCATCATGGGGACCTCAGTGGCACATTTTCAGTGCCGGGTTCGAACCCACAACCTTCTGATTACGGGTGTGCTTCTTTACCCGCTTGGTCGCCACCGCTCCGAATAGTATTTCACATAATACACAAATGCTACAAGAACACTAAACTAAATATGTACAACATTTACAGCATTTACACCCTTATCCAGAGTGCTTTACAACCAGTAGTTACAGGGACAGTCCCCCTGGAGACACTCAGGGTTAAGTGCCTTAATGGTAGTAAGTGGGGCTTTAACCTGGGACTTTGTGGTCTTTTGGTTCAGCGTGTTACCACCCTATGCGACACTAATGCCACAGTAACATTACCACGTTAATTTAGCGCATAACAAAGAGAGAGGAGAAGAAAATTACAATTCTCTCTCTCACTCTCACACACACACTCACACACTCGCACACAGCATTTGACAGCTGTGTTTGGATGACAGCTCTCTCAGTCACTCTGTCTTGGCTTTGTCGGGTGTGTTGGCAGCTGTCAGTCACACCGAGGCCTCACATATTCACACGGGCCCACTCAAACAAACACACTCAAACACACACACACACACACACACACACACACACACACACACACGTACACACACGTACACACACGAACACAAATTCAGCCATTTTCTCTCAGTGGTCCAAATAAAGGACTTCCGTCACCGGTCCCACCGGCCGCGCAGAGGACAAATGTCTCTCCTTGTGAGGGGACGTCTGATGAAGCAGCGCCCGTAATCGACCTCTCGCCAAATGTGCCATGAGAGCATGAAGGATCACGTTCCCAAAATACAACATCGCGGTTCACCCTCCACCTACTTCCTGCCGCGGCCAGAGAGTGTAGATCTTGCATGTTGCATGTTGCATGTTGCCTTTTTCTCAACGTAAAGCGGCAGGCCGCGCCGCTCTTTTCACCAGGGGGTCAGAGGACCCGCGCGTCCCGCTCCTCGTTCCGTTATTAATGCATTCCAGTGCAATTCAGTGTCAGCGTGGCGCCCGCTTCGCCCCGCGCTCCTGTTTAGACTCTCAACAATATCCCACCGTGATGAAATATGCATGATGTTTTGGCAGCGTGGACTCATGGGAAGGACAGTCTGTGCGTATTGCGCCAAAGCCTGGCGTTGTGCCCTGCGAAAAACACACGCACACACACACACACACCTCTGCGAGATTCCCAGGCCCTCAGTGGGCTGTTGCAGGACGTACACACTGTCTTCACGGGTGACGGGAGACGTTTAATCACACCCCAGTAGCAGCAGGTTACAGCTGCGAGAGGGCGGGGCCGCTGGAATTCACTGAGTCGGCAACATCCCAGTTATCAGCTTTAAATAATGTAAGTGATAATGAAGCCCTTTAGTCTGGAGGACTGGAAGTTACGAGATTTGTGGGTCTGAGAGTTCATTACAGGTCAGAAGCAGACGTGGATGAACCATTAAAATCAGTCTATTCAGTCTAATAAAGCTTGATGCGTTTTGGAAAGAGGACAAAATAGAACTTTTGGGTCACGAAGGTGTGGTGGAGAAAAGAACAAGAGAAAAGAACAGCCCTCCGGCTATTAAATCATGGAGGTGGACAGATCAGGCTTTGATCTTGCGTTGCAGCCAGTGGCACAGGGAGTGTCACCGGTAGAGAAAATGTCACCTGGGTCTCCGGTTCCGCGTTTTCACTGATCACCTTGTCTGTTTTCCACTGTTCTAATTAGCATAAATGTTTCTGTCGTTTGTCCATTTCACCAGTGAAATTTGATTAAATCCACACGTATGCACAAAATCACACCTTAAAATCTGCAAGCTCACAGTCCCCCAACCTGAAGACCATAGAAAAACATGTTGAAAGATGGCAAAAGAGCAGAGCATGAACGACAACCTAAGAATCTTGCAACAGGAAAAGATTTTTGCAACAATACATGGGTGAAAAATACCCAGTTTGCTGACATTGGTATTTTATGGCTGTAAATTTGATCCTGCTTGAAATGCTCCATGACAGATGAGGCTTATTGGTTTGTGAAACGTTTGCTTTAACCAGACAAAATTGCACACTGTTCCCGGGGGTCTGAGGAATCTGCATTTATCATCATAAAATCCTGTAGGGACTGGGGACTGTATTTTCTTTCCTTTTTTTGTCTAAATCGGTATGTTCAAATGGTTTTGTGCACCAGCTCCAGCTGCTTCAGGTGGTGTCACTATCCTGTCGAGGTCACTGTCAGCTCTTGGGATGCTTCCTTAGTTCTCAGAACTTCCAAATTTTTCTTTCTACCAAAAATGTTTACAGATGCATATTGCAATACAATTCAGTGCAAGGTAACCATGGCTATAAAAGAGCATATATATTATATATAAATGTGGTTTTGGAAAAAAAAAAAACATATGAAATTATGCAATAATAAGCTTATTAAAAAAAAAACTTATGTGTCAGGGCAGGATATATGGCAAAAAAAGGATGCAACTCAAAGTCAGGAATGTGACAATGTTTTGTTTTGTTTTTTTATTTCAAATGTGAACTTCATAATTTATAACGAAATTTTTTTATTTATGTACTTATTTGGTTGTGTACTGTTGAAATAAAGAGCACTCCGTTTAATTATATTGAATTAATTAAATGTATTAATAAATTAATATAAATGTTTTTATTCGGCTTATGGTAAATAAAAGCATCAGACTAAGAGAATGAGCAGTTTGAGAAGTTGAATGTTTCAGTTCCCACTCTGCCAATGGTCTTCCAATGCTCTCCCAGGGCACTATATTTATTATGACTATTTAAGCTCCTGCATTTGTGTATCAGGTTATGTAAGCAATGATTTATTGCTCATGGGAATGTTTTTGTTATCAATGGAGTTTAATGTTGACTAGCAGGGTCGCATATTAGCCAGAAATGGCTTCATTATGGGATACATCAGCAACAGATCTGGCTGCCTCCAGGATTATGTGCAATATTCAGGGCACTTGAGGCATTTTTGCATTGCATAAAAAGCATTTCCTTGCTAAACTACCAACACCCTAATGCTGCTCCTTCCAGTTCCAGACAAAGAGGTGAAAATCAGCCATTACGCATCCTCATCAGACTAATTTTTATATTTATATTTCTAAATGTGTTCTGCATGTATTGGAAATGTGTTGCATGGTGCTTCTGCATTTTAAAGGTTGATTGATTGAATGATTGACTGACTGATTGAGGTTTGAATATGGGGAGGTGTGAAGCTGAGAAAAAAGCATAAATTACACCTCAGAGTGGTTCCCAGAGGACCTACAGGCCCAGAGTTTCAGTAGAATACCAGTAGAAATGCTCAGGACATTTAATCACGTCCGATTCATAATACTCATAATTCTTTCATATATCAGGGCATTTAATATGCATCTTACGTTTTTATATTCAAATCAGAATTTTGGAGGTGGAGGAGTATATATATATATATTTTAAGACAGGCTTTATCTCAAACCTGTGCAAATAATACCATTAAAGCAACAAAATAGAATAATTTGTATTATAATGCCTTTGCCAACACCACTTTCCTACACCACTTAAGTTGCTGAGATGGTGCATCTAAAAGTCTAATCTTATATGACATCAACATGGTGCAACGCTTTATTCCTCTTCAGAATCGTTCACTCTGCTTGTGTACGGCCCGAGTCTGGATGTTCGTTTCACCCTTGTACCGTGGAAATATTTCATTACCGCTTTAAGCGGCTTCAAGCGCCATATTTAGAACGTTTCTCCCTGTAAGGAACATGCAGGAGGCACTGGAGCCATTCATGGAGAACCGGAGCCTGGTGTTGTTGTCAAGGTTTCTGCGCCGGGTGCCTGGAAAACCAACTTCAGTGAAGTAATGAGTTGCGTGTTTACTCTTTTGAGTTTGCCGGCGCTAATCATTAATCTGTAATCGACCGCTCTCCCAGACTAATGACCCCGGCGCCGGCCGAGAAGCGAGACCCATACTGAGCGCGGGCGTCGGTAACGAGATCTCCAGCCATCTTAAAAAGTTCTCGCCCGCAATCCCAGTCAGAAACAGATAACAATCCGCCGATCCATCACGACCTGTAATGAAACGGCGGCCAAGAAGCCCTTCCACTTTCCCGCGGCGCCGTGATCTCGTTCCACCGCAGAGGACATTCTCCTTTTTATTCGGTTAAAGACACTGACAGCCCACGTTGTCAGGAGGGGAACATCTGGCCACGCCCTACTCCACATTCTGCACTGCGCACCGTTTCCTGGTGCTGAAGAGGATACTACGCCATATTCTCCATGGCAACACCGTACAGCGCACTACAGAAGGTGCAGGTAAACATCATTGGTCATCGGAAATCAATGGGACTGGGACACAAAAGCCCATGCAGCCTGGCGGGCTTTCAGGTTTCTGGAGCAGGACCAGGAAGCTGATCCGCCGCGGTTTCCCGGGTGGCAAGCGCCGGTACTCGGTAACCCGCAGGGGCCCGTTGAATGGCCGCTTCCGCAGGAGGCCTTTGCTGCGGCCCGGATCCATTGTGGAGAGTTAATGCCGCAGTTAATTGCGGGAAACGGAGGCCGCGGCACAGCATGGGGCGGAGCTTATTCCCTTCACCTCCCTCCCTCCGGACGCAGCCAAGGCTGCATTGTGCCGTGACGGAGATACGCAGCGGGGGACAGGAAGGAGAACTGATGATCGCGACTAAACACGAACACAGAGACATCAAAGCATCGCAAATCCGCCCGTCCATCCATTCATCCCTCCAGCGCTAATCCTGTCTTGTTGCACCTGGCAGATGCTACCTGTGCTCCCAGAGTGCACCTGGGCTCTCGTCGTGCCGTGTGGATGGACAGCAGGTCTTCCACTGGGAGGACGAACCGACTCATTTTTACCTGAAGACTCTCGCCTGCAGCGGACGTCGAGCAGTTCCCGATCCGGGGCTCCTCTCTGGGACTAGTTAGCAGTGTTGAACTCAACCGCAGACTTCACCTCACACACACACACACACACACCTTCTTCTGCTCCCTGGTTCCCAGCTTTATCAGTCATCAGGTGTGCGGCCTCAGCGGCAGCGTTTAATGAGGATTCATACGGAGTCGCTGCAGCGGCGGGGTGTGGAAAGCTCATCTGAGACCGTCTACATGAACCCTGGAGCCATTAACACACACACACACACACACACACACACACACACACATAGTGTTCCCAGCACGGTGGTGGTGGTGGTGGGGCTCCACCTTCCAATAAAAGCAGGTGGGCTGGGCTCCCAGGGTGACAGGCGGAACCAATCGTGTCTGGTACAGAACCGTCCTGACACGGTGTTCTGTTCCAGCACAGCATTTATCTCCAGAATAGAAGCAGAAGCAGGTACACCTCGTAAGGGATTAGCAGGTTTTGTTGAGTGTGTGTGTGTGTGTGTGTGTGTGTCTGTGTTCCAGGATCATTTTATTGTTCTAAAGTTGCACAGAAATAGAACAGAATTCCTGAAGAGCAGAAAATCTGATTCTCAGTTTGGCGTTCATGGATTTGGTCCAGTCCTCGACACTAAAACGGAGTCCATGTCCATGAATGGGGACGTTCTTTTTTAGTCTGGACTGGGAAAGTGCTGGGAATCTCGCTGATTAAGATATGAGAATGTAAAAAAAAAAGAGTTCTCAGCTGCATTAAAGCTGGTTTATGGTGTGACGCTTTTCATTTCATGCAAGATGGATCACGTCCCACCAACCAGTGGTCCATTTCACTGAAGACGTTCTTAATGTGAATCATTGGAACTTCACAACAGAAATAGGTGCTTGCAGATGTTGGTGGTAATTTGTGTTTGTGCCTTTGTGTTGTTTGTGATGTCGATGGGATTGGAACAAGCACACTGGTAACTATGAAAAGCTTCCAGTGATGGACAGTGATGGACAGATGGAACGATCTATAATCGTTACAGAACATCATCTCCTGCTGCTGTTGATGACCCCTTCTTTTTTCTTTAGTAAAGTTCTCCTATCTTTCATGTGAAACAGAGCAGAGGCAGGGGGTAAATCGAGCCTGCCAACGCGTCCCTGAAGGAAGCAGGTGAGAGAAGCACCTGAGATGCACCTGCAGAACTAATGGGGCAGTAGGAGAGTCCGCCTCTATCCAATCAGTGATCAGCACAGATTCCGGCTGGTCGCTTCCAGGCAGAGGTTTAAAATAGAAAGCGCTACTTCTGCAGCCTGCTGACCCTAAAAGAACAAGGCCAAGACGTCACAAAACGAAATGCCAGCAAGAGCAGAATAGTTTGTTTCAGCCAGAAGGTCACAACATGTTCCAGCGGTAGAGCCGATTTGTCTAAGAAAAACACTGTTTGTGGTTCTATTTGTGAGATAAAGTCTCCCGTAACATTGCTACTTAGGTGTGGGTCATTGGTGTGGAATGAAGGCTAATAGATTTACATTTACATTTACAGCATTTATCAGACGCCCTTATCCAGAGCGACTTACAATCAGTAGTTACAGGGACAGTCTCCCTGGAGCAATTTAGGGTTAAGTGTCTTGCTCAGGGACACAATGGTAGTAAGTGGGATTCGAACCCAGGTCTTCTGGTTCATAGGCAAGTGTGTTACCCACTAGGTTACTACCACCCACTAATAGATTTTCATTAAAAAAAAATAAAAAATCAAAGCTGATTCTTCCCAGTCAGGTTCTTCAGAGGTGAGGCAGGACTCCTTACCAGCATTCAGAGAAGGCAAAAAAACTAGTCTAAAAAGTGAAATTGTTGTCACATGTGATGCACAGCACACGGTGCACACAGTGAAATTTGTCCTCTGCATTTAACCCATCACCCTTGACAGACATGACAGGTGCCCGGGGAGCAGTGTGTGGGGACGGTGCTTTGCTCAGTGGCACCTCAGTGGCACCTTGGCAGATCAGGATTTGAACCACCAACCTTCTGATTACAGGGCCGCTTCCTTGACCGCTAGGACACCACTGCCCCTGACCTACAAGGTCCCGTCCAAACACATGGATCAATGAAGTGTCCCCTCAAAGTATCTAAACACACAGACATTAATATCTAAACCGCTGGCAACAAAAGTGAGTACACCCCTGAAAATGTCTCATGTGACTCGTGAATGTTACAAGGTCTCAGGTTCGAATGGGGAGCTGGACACTGAATACTTTACATTGTACTTTACAAAATGTCTTATCTTCAGTGTCGTCCCAAGGACAGCTCTACTAAAACATCTACAAACATGTTAGGAGCACGTTACTAGCCTCTCCCAGATGTGATGTGGTCCATAGCTGTCATCTAGAAAACAGTGTCTGCCTTGATGGCCGCTGGGACCTTGAAGAAGCAGAGCATGTTGGCAGAGACTTGACTTCATCATGCCAGTCTCTCAGGCCCAGTGCCAGCAACCCCACTGTAGGTCAGAGAAGACCAGGTAAAGTTCGTGCAAACTTCCTCTTCTCTGTACTGCAGTGCTGCTGCTGAGTGCGAGTGTGTGTGTGTTATATAAAATGTCAGCAATGTTGTCCAGTGTCACGTCATCTCCGTCTTCTGCATTTACGCAAATGAACAGACGTGACAGCATAGGTACACCCAGGTGTCCTCCATTTCCGACCCTTCTCTACACAGGAGACATGTTGTGACCACGCCTACTTCCAACACCGGCTAGTGAATATGGCATTAGTGATCACAAAAGGGCTGTGCACTGAAAAAAAGGGAAGGATTGCAAAGCCCTAGAGAGGGTGATCCATGCGGAGGACCAGGGACATCAAGCATATTAAGGACAAATCACATTTCAGCATCTGAAATCAGGCAAAAGACAGGGGTGGTGGTAGCCTAGTGGGTAACCCACTCGCCTATGAACCAGAAGACCCAGGTTCAAATCCCACTTACTACCATTGTGTCCCTGAGCAAGAGACTTAACCCTAAGTTGCTCCAGGGGGGGACTGTCCCTGTAACTACTGATTGTAAGTCGCTCTGGATAAGGGCGTCTGATAAATGCGGTAAATGTAAATGTAAATGTAAATGTAAATGTCTTACATTTGTAATACTCACGACTCAGTATCATGGCCAAGACTGGGAGACTCAGGCGGTAAGGATGCTGAACCAGGACATGTCCCCACAGCTCACGCCGTCTGAATGTCCAACAGTGTCTGTTCATTTCATCACTACCCTGCAATCTGCACAGTCAACGCACAATTGCACATTAAATTAGAATCTCTGCACTGTAACTCAATATTGAACTTTATTGTATATCACGTCCTGCCTCATACTGTGTCAGTGCAGTATCCATAGCCACACCCAGTGATGTCTCTCTGTGTCTTAAGTGCTCCTAAAACATAAATATTTGCTTGCATTTTAGGTTGATGACTTTTTTTTTTTTTAAACTGTCCTTACTCCTCATGAATTCTATTTGATTTGTTTTTATAACTAGATGTGGCCTTTTTTTGTAACTATAGCAGAGGTGGCCTAGCGGTTAAGGCAGCGGCCCCGTAATCAGAAGGTTGCCGGTTCGAGCCCTGTTATGAGGAGCTGTTGGGCAGCATACAGACGCTGCTGCATTGACGTGGACTCTGAGCCTTACCTTTATATGTAGTTGCAGTTGGTGGCAGTCGGCACACGCCTGCGGGTTTGTTTCCGTTTATCCCTGTCCATTTTGTGGCCTTTTTTTTTTGTGATTATTAATAAATCCCTTTTTGTGTCAAAATGTCCTTCGCCTTGGCTTCCTTCCTCCCGCAGCCTGTGGTTGTGACCATTTATAACTATGCACAGCAAAAACAGAGCAGTTCAAGATGCATTTCACTGCATGTTGTACTGCTATAGCTACGCATACGGCAAATACGAATCTGGAATGCCTTTTTAGGTTAACCTAAATGAATCACGTGGATTCGACTTAATATTTTCATGTTTCCAACCGAAACGCATGAAAATATTAATACGGTTTCCGATTGATTCTGATTTAATTTAATAACAGAACCTAAAGTCAACTGGTTGAGAACTTTGGGGAGATACTGGAGGTACAATTTCTCAGGCCATAGTGTTACCCTCGCACATTGCAGTGTTGCTAAAGTCATTTATTTTAACATCCCAAATAAAGATTTTACAATCAATAGATATTTACAGCAGATATCGGCACCTTACTGATCACTTGTATTGATCAGAGCCTAGCGAGATAAAAGGCTGTCTTATTTATTCAGCCCAGCAGCAGCTGAGATCGCCGCTCATTCTGTACCCAGTCCTCAAAACGTCCCACACCAGCGGATTTTGCAAAAAGGAGAGGTGTTCTTACACAACGCAATGATCCGTCCTCTCATCGCTCGTCTCCAGCGTTGCAGGGTGACAACGTGTCAACAGCTGACAGATAGAAATCTGAGTTGCGTTTGCCTTCAAAAAAAATGCAAATGAGCAATCTGCCAGCGCCGTTGAGCAAGCATCTAGCCGACAAAAATGTGCTGGATTCCCAGGGTTGGGCTCCAGCTTGGCTGGGGTTGACTGATGTATGTCACTGTGGTTGTGGTTAAATTGGATTTTTTTGGTGGTGGTGTGACTCCATCACACAGACAGGATGAATTTTCCTGGTGCTATTTGGACATCCCTAAAGTCAGATATATGACACTTGGTGTCTTTGTGGCAACATTTCTATTTACGGTATTTATCGGACACCCTGTTCCAGAGCACCTTACAATCAGTAGTTACTGGGACAGTCACAATGGGCTCCTGGTAGGCTCCTCCCACCCCATCTGAAACCTTTGATTCGCCTGGTAGCCTCCAACCCACCAGTGAGCTTAAGACGTGTCTCAGAGGGATTTGGGTAGAAATATGCAAATGAGACGTGTATAAGGTAAAGTGGGTTTAGGAGAGGGAAGGCTACTAATTAGGATGAATGTCAGCGGGTTACACTGCAGCTCAGCCTCTTCTTCAGCACCTTCGGGACACATTAGGCTATGTCCAAAATGCAGGTTTTAAATCACCAGACGCAGTGTGGCGTGAAAGGAGGAATGGAGGATGATTCTCGCTATCATGGAAATGGTGGAGAATGGCAGCAATGCCGCAGCCTCTGGAGACTCGGCTGATCAGGGCATTTCACTTCCTTCGCTGACAGCGTCTGGGGATTTTACCAACATGGTCATCTGACATAAATCTCTAAAGAGACTGTGCAGTCTGCTCTGATTTTGGACTGGTCTGGTTCTGGTCTGGTTCTTAATGGTCTGCAACAATAATTCAATATAAATAATATTTAGCTAATTGTAAGATTTTTAAAATATACTGAACATGATGTTTTACTGCTTTGGATCTAAAATAAAAGGGATTTGTGTATTAAAGAGCGTGAAATGAAAGAATTAGCAGTTGGATGTATGTTCGCGTTTGTGTGTCTGTGTGATACCATGCAAAGCCACATTGCGAATGAGGAAATTCTGCATGTGGGCATAAACAAAACCCAGTTCAGATAAAAACCCAGTTCACGTAGGTGGATCTGGCATGAACCCATTAGAGTCCCGCTTCGTGTCACCCGATTTCCAAAAAGCTTTTCATTTGCACAGTATTTATGCAGAAATTAAGCAAATTGAGTTTTAATGAATGCGGACAATTGCTGACAGATTATCAAGTGCTGTTCATAATTTTGTCACTTTGTAATTCATTTAACCTTGAACCCTTTCATTATATTTCATTATAATTTCTGTTTATTAACAGAAAAATAATGTATAGCAAACGTAGTTGTTGGGGATGCAGGTGACAGTGTATTTCTTGGTGACGGGGTCCCAAGACCGGCTAAATGGGGCGTGTTGCATCAGGAAGGGCACCTGGTGTATACGTTTGCCAAATGTTTGTGTGGACAACCACACCGGGGTGGTGGTAGCCTAGTGGGTAACACACTCGCCTTTGAACCAGAAGACCCAGGTTACTACCATTGTGTCCCTGAGCAAGACACTTAACCCTGAGTTGCTCCAGGGGGGACTGTCCCTGTACCTACTGATTGTAAGTCGCTCTGTATAAGGGCGTCTGATAAATACTGTAAATGTAAATGTAAATGATTCACTGTAGCCCTAACAGGAGTAGCCGAAAGGCAAGCCAGTGCTCTCTCCTCGTGTCAGCGTGGGTCTCCTCCAGGTACTCCGGTTTACTCCCATCATCCAAAGGCCCTCAAAATCCATTCTGCACCACCAAATGAATTATAGAATGACAAAATCCCAGGATGGGTTTCAGAAAGGGGTAGAGTCTCACGAGGGCTAAGGAGCTGTACCATGGGGCATTATTTACAGTGAAACGACATAAAAGAAACCAACCAGACATTCAATACAAATAAACACATAATACAGAGGCCTAACAAAGGGAGGGACTAACAACAAACCAACACACAGGCAATGAATCTTATACACAGCAACTTAATCAAAACCAGACAACTAAAACCACAGGGCGAGATCTCTAGCAATGATCCCAGTCTGAGGTCTCATTTTAAATCTTGTGGCAGCCAATTATTCAGCAGCAGGCGGAGTCGTTAGGCAGGAAGCTCCTCCCACTACGGCAACCTGAAAGAGACACACACACAAAATCAAAACTCTACTCTATTGCATATAAAGAAAAACCATGAAACGAACTATACCAAGTTTAGCTGGTGTGTCTTGAGTGTCTTCTTTAGACTGGGTCTGATGTCATCTGGTCACAAGTTACAGAACAGAAATGACAAACTGAATTTTTTACTGATTTATGAACACTCTCCACCCAGCATATTATGGACTTCCCTAAAACCTGCTCCACTCAGGCTCAGTGCTCACTTTCTCTCCTCCAATAAAACTGCCAGGCTGCTTCTGGCTAAATGTGGAGGCAGGTTAACGGGTTTGATGGAATCCGTGGGCTCCAGATGATTCCGTATTTCTAAAAATGAAAACAAATGAGTCCTACTTTCAATGCGTTACAATAGATGTGGCATGTGAGGCTTGTTTGCTTGTGGAAGATCAAGTATGTCCCAAGGATTTACAGAAATAATCACTGTACATGCCTGCTTCAATCCGCATAAGCAACTTGGTCTTCTCGGGAAGCAGGGAAAGTCAGCTGGCCAATGGCACCACCCTCTGGGTCAGACCATTTGGAACAGTTCACCAGATCACAAGGTCCTTTTCTCCGGGGACCTTCTCATTGTGTGGATCTTTTCATTTCAGTAGGCTTCCCTAATGTAATGTGAACATTATTGATCATTTGACTGATTCTTTTGTTGTTTAATATCCGTCCATTGGAGGGATTTTTACAAACACAAAATCTGAAATAAGATTGACAGCATACAAGCTAAGAGACTAAAGGCAGGACGATGTTTGCTGCCTGTCACTCCAGTTCTGCATTAATTAGCAATTTATCATTACAAAAGAAGGAACATTCTTCACTTCCCCTTGAATGATTCATGGACGATCTACTTCTCCATTGGATGAAACATTTATTAGTGTGACAGATGTTCTTTTAGCATTTTAAATGATCTAACTCTCCAAAATGCACGCGTAACTGATGCATGACTGAAGGGCTGAAGGGCTCACACACACACAAGTGGGATTTTTAAAGCCAATTATACACTCCATACTCTCATCTGTCCATCATCATCAGCTGTGTGTGTGATCATATTTCCCATGATTCAGTGAGACAGCCGAGCGTGGGAGCCGTTTTCAGACAAGAAACAAGAGCGGCAGCGGCAAAGAGTGAGACAAAGGGGCGGAGACATCAATTTCTACTCATGTCAGACATGCAGCGTCTCACAGAACATGTTCATATTTATTCATCAGAGTTTTTATTTAGCATTGCAGCCTGCAGACCTGCCTCAGAACTGCATATTAAATCTGTGGTGTGTGTGTGTGTGTGTGTGTGTGTGTGTTCTGTCTGATTGAACAGAAGTAAAGGTATAAACTGTTTGTTTCTGCATTTTAGTTTTGTGCTTGAAACCATTCAACGTTGTGTGTGAATTTAAAACAGGAGCCTTTATTCACAGCCGTGACACACTTACACACACACACACACAAGAAAAGTTGAATGATGTGAGTTTATGTTTGAGGGCTTTCTATTGTTGAAGGCAATCATGATTGGTAGTAGTGATACTGATTGAAGTCGCTCTGGATAAGGGCGTCTGATAAATGTCCATTTTTATTTAAAGCTGAATCTGTGTGTGTGTGTGTGTGTGTGTGTGTGTGTAGCGGCTGAAAGAACTGAAGCAGAGGGAGTTTGCGCGGAACGTTGCCTCCAAGTCCTGGAAGGATGAGAAGAAGGAGGAGAGGGAACTAAAACGCCTGTACCAGCTCGCTCAGCTCAGGCAACAGAGAGACAAGTAAAGCACACACACACACACACACTCCCCATACCTGCATTCAATCATTTATACAAATAGAATTTGCGTGTGTGTGTATGTTGACTTGCATATAAAATATGGACATTTGAACGCACACACAATAACATCTCTGCTGTTTTAATTTCAGGGAGAGATGTACAGGAGAGATCTGCTCCGGAACGTCGACAGAATCCCCCCGGGTGAGGAGACCATGGCGCGGCCCCGCCCGACTCACATCCCTCCCCACCGACTCAGCGTATGGGACTCCGCCCACTTCTCCCACACCCCTACGTAGGCACCCACGGGGGTGTGCAGCGACACCGCGACTGGGCGTGTCTTTTGGTTTCTCCCGGCGTGCCGCACTCAAGCTGGATTCCTGCGCGTCCGTCTTCTCCGACGACGAGATCCAGGCGACTGGCAGGAAGCAGCGGCTCTACTCCCCGCCCCCCTCACCTGGACACAGGCTCCGCCCCCCACGCCTGGAGGACAGCAGGGAACAAAGTGTCTGCCCAGGGCGGAGCCAGTGCACACACACTCCGGGCCTGGGAGTGAAGAGACAGCTGTTCCTCCGCCACCGTGACATCGTCAGGCATCTGTCTCCTCCCGGAGACGCCTCGTTTGTCAGCGTCACGGCGAAAGATGGAGCGACGTCGCTCAGGTGGCCGACGGCGCTGCTGCGCTTCACACACACGGAACCGCGCGTCGCGTACAGCTGCAACCCAGGATGCTCTCACACACACGCACAGCATGGCGCTGCCGGCGGCATCACACACTCATCAACACTTCACTCGGATTCACAGACACACGCAGACCTCACACGGGGTGACAACACACTCACGGCATCAGAGCTCCAAACCCAGACGGCCAATCATGAAACAGAGAGGATGCAAGGGGCAGGACCAGAAATCCAACCAACCAGTCAGAAGGATCAAGACGAGTTAACTACCGTGGCAGGACCAGAAATCCAACCAACTAGTCAGAAGGATCAAGACGAGTTAACTACCGGGGCAGGACCAAAAATCCAACTAACCAGTCAGATGGATCAAGACGAGTTAACTACCGGGGCAGGACCAAAAATCCAACTAACCAGTCAGATGGATCAAGACGAGTTAACTACCGGGGCAGGACCAGAAATCCAACTAACCAGTCAGATGGATCAAGCCGAGTTAACTACCGGGGCAGGACCAGAAATCCAACCAACCAGTCAGATGGATCAAGACGAGTTAACTACCGGGGCAGGACCAGAAATCCAACCAACTAGTCAGAAGGATCCAGTCAAGTTAACTACCGGGGCAGGACCAGAAATCCAACTAACCAGTCAGATGGATCAAGCCGAGTTAACTACCGGGGCAGGACCAGAAATCCAACCAACCAGTCAGATGGATCAAGACGAGTTAACTACCGGGGCAGGACCAGAAATCCAACCAACTAGTCAGAAGGATCCAGTCAAGTTAACTACCGGGGCAGGACCAGAAATCCAACTAACCAGTCAGATGGATCAAGCCGAGTTAACTACCGGGGCAGGACCAGAAATCCAACTAACCAGTCAGATGGATCAAGACGAGTTAACTACCGGGGCAGGACCAGAAATCCAACCAACAAGTCAGATGGATCAAGACGAGTTAACTACCGGGGCAGGACCAGAAATCCAACCAACTTGTCAGAAGGATGAAGCTGAGCTAACTACCGGGGCAGGACTAGAAATCCAACTAACCAGTCAGATGGTTCGACAGGAAGTCGAGCTAACTACCGGGGCAGGACCAGGCATCCAATCAGAAGTCCAACCCCATCAACAAACACAACTGTCCGACCAGCACGAGGTGCACAAGGTAAAGTTAAAAAGAAAATCGATGAATCGCCGACATGCTTCAAAAGTGAAGAGGCGGCGAGACACCGGCGAGAAACACTGGCGACCAGGAGGTGGTGTTCAGGGTGATGGCGTTCGGCAGCAGACAGGTGGAGCCTGGGAGCCCGAGGTCCAGGCAGGTGCAGCGCTGGCCGGACGCTGCCGAGAAGGCCGTGGAAAGAAGAGGAAGCCGGAGAGCGTGGAGGACAGGTGCTCGAAGGAAAGCGGCGTGGCTCAGCACGGTCTGAGGAGCGTGGTGATAAAGATGCTCTCCGTGCCATCAAGCAGGAAGAGGAAGCGGCGACGGATGAACAAGGCAGCTGATCGAGTACCGGCGGAGAAGGACGGACCCCACCGCTGGCCCTGGGGCTTCCACGTCTACGCCTGGGACAAGAACCACCTGGACTGGGGGGGACACAAAGAAAGTAACCGCGGTACGATGTCCAGAGCCATTTCAGATGATGACTCCTCATCCTGGAGGAAAGATATGCGGCAGCTTCGCTCCTACGTTAGAGTTCCCTGGAAGACTGGGGCTTACAGCTCAGCAGTTGGTCACCATGAAACCTACAACCACACGAAGAGGCAGTACCCAGCATGGCACCGGAAAGTCAGGCAGAGGTGCATTGTGGGATTGCATGGACGAAGCAGGATGAGGGACGAGTGGGAGGAGAGAAGCGGATCTAGCTCGGACAGGCAGTGGGGCGGCAGCCCATCCCCCTCCCAGGAGAGGGGAGGATTCGCCTCTTCAAGCCCCAGAGACGTGAGCCTAGACTGGGCAGATGTGCGGCCGAGCCCCCTCTCTTCTCAAAGCCCCATCTCCTCCTGCTCCACCAACGTGTCGGAACTCAGCACAGACGGGAGCAGCTCGGCCCGCTTCAGGCTGTCCCCGTGTTCCAGGACGCGACGGACCCACCGAGGGCTGGTGGGAGATAAGCCAATCAGAGGCGCACGATTGCGCTCTGTGTCCAGCGATAAGGACTGCCGGCCCGACGGCCCGGTGGCGCAGGCCAGGTCGGGTCCAGCAGGTGCTGACGCAAGGTTGTCCCGGCTCCATCAAGACCACGAGTCTTCCCCCGCCCACAAGCGAACACAACCGGCCTCTGAGAGCAGACACGTCCTCTCCAAAAACAAGCACGTGTCCAAACACATGCCGGCATTACCACTCATAGGAAAACGTCCAGCTGTGAGGCGCAGAGCCACTCGTCCTGCGTCCTGGCACAGTTCGGGACACTCGTCCCAACATTCCGAGCTCCAGAGGCTCGGAGCCGATGCCTCTAACTCCTCTGCACCTCAGGCGACCCCAGAGGAACAAACCACCACATTCTGTAAAACCCAACAGCGGGAGGACAGCATCGTGTCCAATGAGCACCAATCAGGGAACCTCAGAAGCTCCACCCCTCCCCTGACAGAGCAGCCAATCACGTTCACGGCAGAGGAGGTGGAGAAGTACAGGCTTCTCCAAAAGCAGGCCAGAGAGCACATGGAGATTCAGCTGCAGCAGGACAGCAAGGTGGAGATGCCCACTGTGGCTGCCCCATATCCTCCCGTTCCTCCCCTCCACCATGACCACACCATCCTTCAGCAGCATCCTCCACCCTTCACCTCCCTCACCCTCCGCCCCGCACTTCTCCCCGCCCACCCAGCCACGCTGTGGACGTCCCACCCTCCTCTTCGGCTGGTCCAAGCCACGCCCCTCCACCCGCTGCTCCTCCACTCTCCACTTCCTGTGGGGTCCCTGCTGTCATCGCTGCTCGCGTACTCTCACACGCGCACCCTGCACCTCCGTCCACTAATACAGCCCCTCTACGGCCGCCATGAAGTAGCAATGCACCCTGGGCCACTGAGCTAGTCCCTCTCTTACACACACACACACCGAGGACAGCAAGACATGTTGGACCTTGTTTTCACTCACTTCTGTAAAGTGGACTTAGAGATGGATGCATGTGATTTTTCTTTGTTCTACCTGCACAACACAGTTCATTTGCATATCACACAGTTTATGCAAATCCGCAGCCAATCGGTGAGCTCCGTCAGTCCCGGAGGGTCATGGAACCAGAGACACTGGCACCTGCAGATAAAGAAGAGCAGGCTGGGCCTGGAACTTTCCCGCCAGCGCGCAGGATTTCAGGATCAACACGTCCTCAGAGTGCAATAATATTTTTAATGGCCGTTCACACGCAGGAAGTCATATTTCCGTACTGTAATTTGTATTGTTTGTGTGGCCGAAGTAAAAAGATTAAAACCAACGTTGGTTAACAGAGTCAGGATGAGTGATTTAGGGAATAAGTTGTTTCCGCCGTCTGATGTGAGGGTTCTGCTGACGGTGTCAGTCACGGCCAACCGTGCTGTACGTTCATCCTAATTAACTCTCCCCGGGACCAACTCGGCACACACACACACACACACACACACACATGAAAGGGGAATTGGTTAACCTGAAATCCCCATGGCCCAATCAACCCCCTTCCACTATATTTACCCGCATGTTTATTCATCTGTTTATGTAAAAGCATTTGCGTCACATGAGAAGATCCAGGGAATATTCCAAACACCCGAGCCAGTGGGAGTGGATTGGGGATTGGGGAATTCTGGGATGACAGTCTGATCACCTTTTAATCTTTTATCCTCCTATTGTGTTCATCTCTGGCGCTGGTGGATGGAGATCAAGTAGATAGAAGTAGAAGGCAGATAGATTTATCTGAATCTCTTCTAATTATTACTAAATTACTTAACAATCTAATTATTAATTATTAATTAATAGTTTAAAGTGCTGTCTAAACTCCTCTCTGTTCTTCATTTATTGGTTATTTATTTCTTTTAAGTATATGTGGGCTCCAGGCTTTTCCCCAAAGTTATAACGTTAGGCAGAACATGCCTTGGACAAGACTCTCATCGATCAATCTTTATTATAAAATAATAAACATATCATCAATCAATCAAGCAATCTTCATTTACATGGCGCAAAGCTCCTGACAATTAGAATAGTGCTCAAGGCCCTAGATGAGCAAGCCAGAGGCAACAGTGGCAAGAAAAAAAAACTCCATCTAATTGGAAGAAACCTTGAGAGGAACCAAAACTCAGGAATATCTGAACAGAGTGGACTACCTGAGCCACTGAAATTTGGAAAATTTCTAATTCACTCCTGAAAGTGAGAATCATTCTTTCACACGCTCACACCTATGGATAATTCAGAGTCAGGTAGTGTCCATGCGTCTGGACGGTGGGAGGACACCGGAATGGGGAGACCATACAAGCTCCGCCCCCATAATGTCTGGGGGATTTGAGAATTCACAACCTATCTAAGTTGTAATGCTTATGTTTATTTTGAAGGATTTTATTCATTGATTTTTTTCCAGAACAGAACAGGAGATAGACATGAACAAATACAATACAAAAAAGAAGGCGGCTAGTAATTTGAAATTAACAACAATACTGAAGACCATCTGTTAAGAAATGTCTCTTCTCTTAAATGCAGAGCTGCCGTTATCTTCTCCAAGCCAAATTTTTTTTATTCCTATATTTGATAGAAAAAAGCATAAGAAACATCAGGAAGGAGAAATTTGCCAAATGCCATAGGTGTGACTGCAGGACTGGTAATAAATTTCCCATTATGATGGTCTGTAGAAGGATATATTGGCTGTTTAGAAGATAACTAGTCCATTCTTGCTGGTGAATCATCAGTTAGTGGACCGGTGACTTGTCTGAATATGCCTCTAGGCTCAATTTGGACTGGGACGTGTTTCTTATGAGTGATTTCACTGCTGGATACAGGTCGTATGGCGGCATGAGAACAACCCAGGTGAGATGTTCATCATATTCATAAATGAGTAGATATGTCTTCTTTAGCCTGTAATATTGACACTGAGATACATGACCAGGTTTATGGTTATTATATAGAACACAAGCTGCATCAAACCCAAACTATTTCTTTATTTGAGTTCAGTCTGGTTCAGTCTGAGCCCAGTTATATGTTCTGAGGAACATCATCTCCTCCCTGCCGTCTGGAACATTTCCGTGGACTAAGAGATTCTCTGCTTCTTGTCCTTCAGCGGAGATGTTTGGACGGTGTTTGTCCTTGAGTATAAAGGACAGAGCAGCTGAAGGTTGCCAAAATAAAGAACTGCAATGCGGTGGGACTGAATGCAGTGTAGGTTCGTGTGCAGACGTTTGTTTTCTGACCTTCTTTCGTTTGGTTCTCTAAAAAAAACAACAACTGAAAGATCTAAACCTCCAGCTTTTTATTTTGGACAAATTCGGGGATGATGATCAAACATGAGTGAGGACACTGTGCAGGGTTCCAGTGACTGGAATTACTGGCCCTTCGGTTATTTTTCGGTTTTTGTTATTGTGACCTTGGTAAGGCTGGTTGAAGCCGGTGGGCTGGTGTAGGGGTGCAGTGAGGTTCAACATCCAGAGCACAGAATTCTGTGACTTTGGCTTCTTTGTTACCGTGGACAACAACATATGTCATGAAGCAGACCAAGAGAAACAAAAAGTACCAGACTTGACGCCAAAAGCATGATGGGATGAATGTATGTTAATGGTGCTAAAATTCCTTTCCCACCAAAGCCACCAGCTGTCACTGCATTGTCGGAAGGAAGGTGTGGTTACAGATGGGAATGAAGTGATAGATGTCCCTCAACATGACCTGATCTCAGAGATTCTTGGTCTGAATTCAAGAGCACGGTGGATGGATTTTTGCTTTTATTTCTTTAAAAAAAAGTGAAGTCATACACAGCAGCGCAGCACACGGTGCACACAGTGAAATTTGTCCTCTGCATTTAACCCATTACCCTTGGCAAGCAGTGGGCAGCCATGACAGGCGCCCGGGGAGCAGTGTGTGGGGACGGTGCTTTTCTCAGCGGCTCGGGATTCAGTCCCGATCGGTATTCGAACCTTCTGATTCTGTAGAACTGAATGCAATCGGTGTCCATAATTTTATAATCAGCAACGTTCGTTCTGTGCTCCAGACCACCATAATTCATGCTGCCAGTTGTTTTTATGGTTCGGCAGTGTGTGAATGAGACATTCTGGCTTTTTTTTTTTTTTGGTCCTTTCTAGGACACACAAACACTAAATGCCTCCTGGATTCTACTGAACTCAAGGTTTCTCTTCTCCAGTTACACTGCAGGTCATTTCATCCCAACAAGAACAAATGCCTGCTGATTCTGGTTCTCCCTCCCTTTCTCACTTCCTCTCACCATCTTTCTCTCTCTCTGTCAGACACACACACACACACACACACAGAGAGAGAGAGAGACCACAGCATGACTGCTGAGCTTCAGCGCTGCAGAGCCGAGACCAATTTCACCTCCTGAGGAGTATTTCACTCCCAGAACACCAAGCGCCTGACTCCATTCAACAGAGCGGCCATGCCGACCTGGCATGCACACGAAACCTGGAGAAATTCGACCACTGACACATACTGTAGGAGTTCGGCCTCGTCCACGGGGACGTCCCCACACACTGCTCCCCGGGCGCCTGTCATGGCTGCCCACTGCTCACCAAGGGTGGTGGTTAAATACAGAGAAGCAATTTTCTTTCGGGATTAATAAAAAACCTGACTGTGGCGGCTGTAAGCAGCGAGCGCTGATGGTGTACACATTTAAGAGAATTCAACTTCTGTCATTGTGAATGTGTAATTTGCGCAAATTTTGACTGCCCACTTAATACATCATGTTCCCACTACTGAAAGGGACTTATTTCTTAAAAACACTTTGACTAAATTAATGTCACTATTCCGCAGAAAGCATAATTAGTCTTAAATGTTGCCTCGGCTGTCATTTTTACAGTCTAGAGGATGGCTGTGACTCTACCGGTTGCAGTAAAACCGCATCCATTCCTGTCAGGGCCAGGGCCGGTGGGCCTGTCAGGCTTGGGGCAGCGGGACGTGGGCAGGCAGAGAGAGAATCACACTGTTCTTGAAACTAGTTGGTATTAATGTGTCTTTTTTTATAGTCTTTGCGTAGTATAAAAGCGTAGTAGTAATAATAATCATACGTAACTTGCCTATGATTAACTTTCCTAAATTAACTGTTGCACAGGGGAGGAAAAAAAGAAAAGAAGACAAATGCGACAAAGAGGTAATAGTGAAATGCTGCACAATAACAAGACGATTAAATAAGAGGAAATAACGTCTCATCTCACTTTCATCAACGAAAATAAAAAGATATTTTAGTATAGTTTATATTTTCTAATAAAAAATTACTCGTCAACAAGATTATATAATAAATGAGTTCTCATCCCATGAACAGTATTTATGTTGCATCTCGTCTCATTTCCATCATTCATTTCCGTAAAGGTTCATATTTTAAAATAAAGATTTTTGTTGATGAAAGTAACACTTTACAGCGATGCACGGGGACGCCACCTACA
This sequence comes from Denticeps clupeoides, assembly GCF_900700375.1. NCBI lineage: Eukaryota > Metazoa > Chordata > Actinopteri > Clupeiformes > Denticipitidae > Denticeps > Denticeps clupeoides. The sequence continues at coordinate 65,851 of NW_021629760.1, read as the reverse complement.
ATCTTGCCTTGGGCTTCAAAATTGTCAGGGCCACGCCCGATTGCAGATGTACGAAACTGGGTCTCGACTCAGGACACTAGTCTGGGAGGAAAACTGAGGGTCTCATAAAAACAGTGAATCAATATACCAATAGTATTTTTACAATTAATTTTTAAATATATTTATTTCCTGAAATTGTTTTATTTGATTTAATATTTCATTACAGGTTTTATTTTTTATTTTGTAATCTTTGATGCTTGAACCCAGTTAAAATTAGCCTTCTGATGCAGACAACACGCATTAAAAAATTATTACAAGCAGTGGACTAAAAAATCTGTGCTGGAAATGCCTGCCACTTATAAATACACCAAAATAATATATATCAGTAATGGAAACAAGTTCAAATACATCAACAGAGAAAGTTTTCAGTTCAGTGCCACCACTAACTGAATCAAGATGCTGGATATGATTTTTCAAGACTTTCGGTAATGAGATTTGATCCAGAGTCGATATTTGGTTAGTTAAGAAAGATTCTGTTTTTAGATCTCACTTTGTGGGAGGGGTCCACGTGTGGGGCTTTACGGATGGAACGACACTGCTGTATATGGAGCGACAGCTCGTGTGGAGAAGGTGAACATCCTCATCCCTCAGATACCAACTGCAGATCTTTGATTTGGGTTTAAACCCCTTAATCCTCTGTAATCCCCACTCTGTTCCGGCTTAAGCCCAGCGGATCAAACCCGACAAACACCCGGTTATCAGGCTGAATCTGCCTGCTACACAGCCGCACCACCCACCTCCACCTGTCTACTGGTCAGAGCAGACGCTGACGTCTGCTCCACGCATTAAAGAAATAAGAACCTGCAGTTCGTGTTGTGAATGCAGCGCTGGTGTCTGTACTGAATGTGTGTGTGTGTGTGTGTGTGTGTGATGTGTGATGGGAAACTGTGTGTGTTTGTGTGTTGGATTGGTACTTCATTGTACCTAAAAGTACTTCGTTGATTTGATTTGCTGCTCTGGTGCCTTTATATCCCCAGCCTTGGAAAGACGGTGTGTATGTATGGAGGGGGGGTTGAATGATTTGAGAATCAGTAGGTGCACATGTCGAAAAGGCAAGGGACCACTACATGATATTTATATGCAGAATCTGTTTTGAGTCTGTTTTTCCTCAAAAGAGTTCAATAATACTGAGGTTAATCTTTTCTTTCACTTAGTTTCAATTAATCACTGATCAGAGATTAAGAGTTTAATCGCTGATTTGTTAAGAACAATTTAACGCAACAAAAACTCTAATTAACATGAAGACCAGAACAACCAGCCCTTAATACGCCCTAAACTCGGTTCAACTGAATCCTAAGCGCCATAAGTTCACCCGGCCCTTGTTTCCCTGCAGTCGTCCAGGGAATCTGATGCAGGACTCCGCTGCCTCCTGCCCTCCAGCCTTCTTCAAACCACATGATTTAAAGATGACTCTGGGGACACCAGTGATCTCCAACCAAAATTCCCCATCGGACACCAATCAGGGATTGCAATTGCTTTGTGTGAAGTATCCCCATTAGCAGTTGCCTAAACTCCCTCATATGTATGTGCCAATACATGTCATTTATTATTATTATTATTATTATTTTTATAGATATATAATTTTTGGTTTGCATTGTGCCATTTTTTGTGTCACTTCTCGTGTTCCTTTTTGTGACAGAACATTGTTTTGGTGACCCAGCAGACCTATCGGGGTGTAAGAATGTATAGAGCGTGACCCCGATCAACCCCCATTTAAGACATTAGTTTAGACATTATCTATTTATGTGTATGTATCACGGCCAGGACTTATTTTATTGATTGGGTTATTTCATTTGTTTCACTTCCTTGTTCCATTCCAGATTTGACCTAAATGTGTTTGTTCGTCATAAATCATAATTAGGCAGCAACATCTGACCACCAAAGCAGAGGGGCGGAGCCATAGTAAGAAGATTCATTAGTGAAAAGCTCATCAGACCTCACATGGCAGTAACTGTTCCCAGATGGAGCTCATAACTGCAGCTAACTGATGGCTGAGGGACGTTTGTCTGTGTGCGATGAACTGCGGTCCTGTGACGTTTACGTAATTCCGCAGAGACAAACCGCACACTCCACCACCCCAGAAATAATTAAATCAACTGTTGTTGCTTTGATTTGAGTGTTTGTGGATTTTTAACACGCTCCTTCTGTTTAACACACTCGACACAAATCACACACTTTCCATGTCTGCTGACGGCTTGTGGCTGCCAGCGACAGCCAGATAGTTGCGATATGAACTAAGTTCTCTATTTAAACACACTTGTTTGGTGAATAAATTATACACTCCTGAAATTAATTCATCTGTGTGGTTTGATATTAGGCTGATGTTAATTAGTGCATAAGAAGGTCTAACATTATGCTTTGAAAATTTTTATTGTTTTTTTCTTTTTATTTGAATTGATTTCTGCATTCCACAATTTCAATTCATGAACATTTTTAGAATCTTCATCTGATGGCTCAGATACCAAGATACATAGATTACATTTTTATTAATATTAACTACAATTCTTTGGAAGTGCAGCAAACACTTGGGTTTAGTGGTAGGTGTTTACTCAAATTCACTTGCCTAATTCGTACGTATGATGTATGAGTGATTGGTACTGTAGGATTCACTGTAAGACATTTTTTGGAGGACAAAGACAAAGGAAAATCCACTAATTATATTTTGCTCTAGGAGCACATCATTGTCCTGAAAATAAAGGCTTGTTATACTGTGATTTCTTGTACCGTTTATACTTTTGTACTGATCCTGTAACTTGACAGAGGTTTTTCGTATAAATTAGACGTGAGCTGAACACATACACCCCATTCTTTAATTTCATCTGTCGGAAATCTCTCATTTGTACACAAAAATACTCTGCAATTGATATTCTGCTTGTTCTGGCAGTACTATTGGTTATCTGATTCTTGTACTGTAATTGTGGGGTAACGCGTGGGGTCCCTGCACAGTTCACTGCTTTTTTCAGGGTTTTTTTTGTTAAACATTGAAGCAACAATAATGACCACAGTAAAAGGAGGACAGATCAGGCATCACAAACCCCAGATTAAGTGTGTTTGAATAACTGACACTACCACAGCCTAAAGAGGTTTCTGTTGTATTTGTAGATCTCTCAACCTTTCCACTGCCAAACCCCACCTGAGAAACAGGGAGTACGGTCTTGACTCTTACCAGCATGGCTATAGGCTGGTTCTAAATATAAAGTCATATTAGTTTTACTAGTATACTTCTTCTAGGATCATTTCTAGGACTATCAAAACCAAATTCTTTTGTATAGCGCATCTAGCACTCTTAACATTCATCCTGGTGGTGATTACTGGTATTGACGCGGTAGAAGACTGTAATGGTCATAGAAGTGCTATGAAGGCAGTACCCCTCAATTATGGCGGGGCTACTTTGCTCCCTTTACGACAGACATGGCAACCCTCAATTCCGGTAATAATCGATGCATCGTGTTGCAGTTGTGGACAATTCTGTAATTGATGCAATCACATAAGTGATTATATCATAATGATGTTGCTTGGTGAATTTCTAGTTGCAAAGTAGTGGCAGTAGTGACTGTAGCGGCCCGAAGGACGGACTTCAGCCTCGTCCACGCGGACGTTCGAAATGAACGCCCTCTGAACGCCATACTTGCATTGCCTGACTCTGTTTAATGCTCTTTGCGGTTTAACATTCCGCATGATGCATCACAATGCATCGATAATCGGCGCATTGATAATCATACTCGAGTTGAAGCGTGAGACCAGTGAAGGTTCACACCTCTGCCCTCAATGCGCGTGCACAGTTAACAAAACGCAAATGCTTTAACTCTGTTGGTTTTACACATTAAATGTTTACAATATATCACAACAATTAATGCCGTAATTCTTGAATTTAAACCCTTTTTTTAATAAAAAAAAACTGGTATCTCTCTCCGTAAAAAAAGTAAAAACGGCACATTGCATAATACGTAAAGAGGTTTGATTTAATTGTCTTCTGTAGAGTGAACAATGCTGTCTCTGCCCATTTCCTTATCTGCAAATTAACAAATGCAGGCTGCCAGACCCTCCTCCCTCCCTTCGTCCTTAAATGAAGTCAGTTCCCCTAATAGACAAAGCGAACGGGATGAGGGTTCGAAGGAGGCGGTGGGCGTTTAAACTCATTTTAATAAAAACAACAAATTAGTATTCTGACGGGCGGCTGCAGAGTCTGCATCGTAACTCGTCTCATTTATTCTTTACAGAGGGAGCGGACAGATGCACGTATATGACGGAGCAGCGCATAAACACTCCAACATAAAGCTCAAACACCTCAACGCCGCAGCCTCTTCTCATAAACTCACTAATAATGCGTGAACACAGTCTGAAGAAAGAGGATATAAAAAAAACTGAATGTGATTAAGCAGTTCCAACACAGCATTATTTATTTTAATGAAACATGCCATTTTATTTAAATAGTACATATTTAATAGTAGTCAAACCAGTGCTGGCTTCATCTAAAAGGAGGTGCTGTGACACCGACAGGTAGATTGGCAGCTAATGTGCAAATATAAGCAGGCTGTACATGACAGGAGACCTAACGGGACCAACGGGAGTTCATTGGCCTGACGTAGGCTCACACTTCGGAAATCAGAAGAACGGCTTATTCAATAGAAAAACATCAAAAATCAAGCTTGATGTTAGCCCTAGCATATCATTATTATTATGTCAGCTAATGTACAACACAGCAGTATTTTTTTTTTTTATATATATATAAAAAATCGTTCTCCTGTTCGTGACAACACTGAGAGGCGAACATCTGAAGTTCTTGAGATGGAAAGAAGCCCAGCTTCTACTGGCCAGAGTTCCCTTCCTGATCAGGTGTTCATGTAAACTCACGCCTGGCCGGAACAAATTGCCTTCAGAAACACATTAAATTGATTTGCATCCGCCTGCGAGTGTTAATAGTCTTTCGTGTGAATTTGGATTTAGCGGCACGGCAGGAGGACGTTTTTGGGGAAGAGCGGCTAATTTAACGAGCGCGGAACCATTTCTCCGGTGTTAAGCGTTCCCTGGTGCCCGGTCAGGATGACGTCTGGAGCCTCTTAGCTTGTGTGTGTGTGAGGGTGTGTGTGTGTGTGTGTGTGTGTGTGAGGGTCGAGCCTTTCATTATAAAAACATGAAACAGACACAGAAAAAAAAATTCTGGAGAAGATACAGATGTAAGAACATAGCAATGATCATGAAACACATAGATCGTATTTTCATATTGAGGCAGAGGTTGGCCTAGTGGTTAACAAAAATGGACCCTCAATCGGAAGGTTGCCGGTTTAAATCCCAAACTGCCAAGGTGCCACTGAGGTCCCCTTAATGAAGGTACCGCACACACTGCTCCCCGGGCACCTGTCATGGCTGCCCACTGCTCACCAAGGGTGACGGTTAAATACAGAGGACACATTATGTTGTGTTATCATGTGCTGTGCTTGCTGTGGATCACAATGACAAAACCAATCACGTTCACTTGTGATTCACTAATGATTATTCAGATCATCTCACAAGATTACTTGCGTTAAATCGCTGACCATCGGTGTTGGTAGTGGGCGTGGCCATGTTTGTGACGTCCACTGACACACCCTGAGGAGATGAGGAGATGGTCCTTCTCTTTTCTCCCCATCAAGCCTCGTAAGAGTCTGAAGTGTTAGTTGACAATGCTTTATTTAGATTTTTGTCCCCCATTTCATTGGAGCCACGTCCACAGCCTTCATACTCACCTGTCCTCAGTTTTTGCATGTGTCCTTGGACAGTTAAACAGCTACCTGTAACGCTTGTGTACAGTTGCATGTTGGCAGAATGACCATGACTGCTTCTGTGGGTTTCCTCGACTTCCTTTTACCTCTGATTACAGCCGTGTCTCCTGATGTCTTATTTACATTTACATTTACGCCTTACAATCAGTAGTTACAGGGACAGTCCCCCCCTGGAGACACTCAGGGTTAAGTGTCTTTCTCAGGGACACAATGGTAGTAAGTGGGGTTTGAACCTGGGTAAATTAAAAAAAGAAATGAAAAAGAATCTAAAAACTTGACGCATCATAGTTTTTGAACCGGAGGAGCATTCGTAATCTTGTCTTCCTCAACATTCCCAGAAAAGAATGTCCTGCTGAGGCACAGATGTGGCCGTCTCCTCCACCCCGAGCAGCGCATGTCCGCTGCACGGCCGCAAAATCAATTTGGCTCCACTGTGACGGGGACGCCTTTCTCCGCAGTGGGACCCATTACAGCAGCCTGGCCAGGTGCTGCTGAACACGAGCCGTGCTGGATCCTCGGTCCGGCAGCACCGGGACACCGGGAGACAGCTGGGAGCGTGCACACGACATTCTGAAATCAGATATGTATTGATTTGAATGAGCTTTCTGATTGGTGTGCAATTATTTCTGACACCCAGAAGAGGAACTCTAATAAAGTTTTTGTAGACAAAAGGGGAGGGGCCTGGAGGCATGATTGACAGCTCTCACACCCCCTTCTCACAACTTCTTTCAACCCCTCCTGTCAGTACGCGTCACACCCAGGTCCTGTTCTCCTTCCGTTGTGTACACAAACATGACCACGGCCACTACCGGCACCAGCATGCAGGTCATCAGATTTTAATACAGAAAAAGACATTCTGGATTGATAGGACCATCCAAGCTGGACTACAGAACAGTAAGCAATACAAGTACAGGTGCACTAGATGATCTGAGAAGATACAGATGTAAGAACAATGCAATGATCATGATCCTATTTTCATACTGAGGCAGTGGTGGCCTAGTGGTTAACAAAAAGGGTCCCACAATCAGAAGGTTGCCAGTTTAAATTCCAAACCGCCAAGGTGCCACTGAGCAAAGCACCGTCCACACACACACTGCTCCCCGGGCGCCTGGGCCCACTGCTCACCAAGGGCGATGGTTAAATACAGAGGACACATTTCACTGTGTCACCATGTGCTGTGCTTTTTCTGACATTAATTTGCCTTTTCTTAATGCATCTGAACGGCCTTCATTCTGGAGCAAATATACAAGGTGCAACAACGTTTCTCGTGTTGTAGGCTCCTTTTTTGCAGAGTCCTGTTTTTCGTTTTCGCGGTCACAGTTGGAGGTTTGGCAGAATGACACCGTGCCACCAGTGGTTGCATTTGGTGGCCAATGAATAGAATCCCTTCAGCAAACTGAACACGATCAGAAATCATGCTGGACATCACCAGACATCTCTGGCTGGTGGGAATATACCACAGATACCAGGCCCGAGTGAAATATTGTGCTTTATGAACAACCAACCAAACCTAAAATGCTATATATATCAACACAACAATTCACAGGAGGACAACACACCATGAAAGGAGAGACTATACAGATACACAAACAACTAACAACTAATCACAGCCGCCAAAGTCCCCTCTCGCCTCCTCGTCCCCCGGCTCCACAACAATGAGCCTCATGGTTGGAATGGTCCTTAAGTGCACCCGTCCTGGGCGTTGATTGGCCGGCAGTTGACGAGGGAATCGGTGGGCGGAACCATAATCCCAATCTCCGCCCAGCAGACAGCCTAAAAGGGAAACAGGCACAAACACAGAGCACCCCAAACCACTCTTCGGCCCAAAGGACGTAACTGTGGACCAGCGCTGACCCTGATCAGGTCTGCAGTGTGGGCCAGTGGTGGCCTAGCGGTTAAGGAAGCGGCCCCGTAATCAGAAGGTTGCCGGTTCGAATCCCGATCCGCCAAGGTGCCACTGAGGTGCCACTGAGCAAAGCACCGCCCCCACACACTGCTCCCTGGGCGCCTGTCATGGCTGCCCACTGCTCACTCAGGGTGATGGGTTAAATGCAGAGGACACATTTCACTGTGTGCACCGTGTGCTGTGGTGCTGTGTATCACATGTGACAATCACTTCACTTCACAATCTGGTCGTGTGTGCGTGTGTGTTTGTGGATATAAAGAGTTTGTGGAGATCAATTAGACCACGTAGCTGAATCTCTGTACGTGCTGTGGTGCGACATGTTGCCTCTTTTCCAGCTGAGCTTCGAGGTTCTGTGCTACAGAGTCCACATTCATCTCGTTTGTGGCAGTCGGGGGTGTTCCTCTTCTGGATTGTCGTGTTTGTGTGCGAGATGCACAGATCTCCGTCAGAGAACCTCCTCCTCATTCTAAAAGGCACTGATGAGCCTTGACACGCCTCTCCCGAGACAGCTGGGCCGACCAATCGCTCAGATATTCATCTATATTTTATCACCCCCACCTCTCTGTTCGTTCCCTTCTTTAATTCCTCCGCCACTCACACTTATCAGCAGCAGAGCTTGTTGAGCGGAGGACACTGATGGAATTCGATGGAGGACTCTCACCGGGACAGATCAGGCAGGAGGGAGGGAGTGTGGGCGGGGCCAAATCCTTCTCTGAAGTTGTGTTTGGGGCTGAAGGAAGTACAAAAAACTGTCTCTCCCATATGGACCTTCACCCGCCCCTCTGTCCAAGCGTCCCAGCTCTCCGCAGCACTGTCTTCTGCTACGTCCTCCGGCTTTCGTCTCCCTCGCTCCTCCCTGCTCTCATTTATATTTTACCTGTACAGCATTTACCAGATGCCCTTATCTAGAGCGACTTACAGTCAGTAGTTATGGGGACAGTCCCCCCCCTCCGGAGACACTCAGGGTTAAGTGTCTTGCTCAGGGACATGATGGTAGTAAGTGAGATTTGAACCTGGGTCTTCTGGTTCATAGGCCACTACCACCTTAAAGGCAGCGATGTGCACACGTTCTGCTACAAACGTGGACATTTTTTATTCAGTTGTCCTCATCATCAACGTTCCCACACGGAGGAACTTGTTATAAATACCAGCATTTCCACAGTCTCCCTCTGGGGCTTTAAGCATTTATTGCCACATGTTCCACCTGCAAGTAACCCATCACCCTCAGCGGGGTGTGGGGACGGCACCTCGATCAAGGGGACCTCAGTTCGGGATTTGAACCCGCATCCCTTCAGTTACGAGTCACCGCTGCCCCGTATAAGTTGCCCCTTATCTCTCCAACAACCCGTCCTCCTTCCTCCCCGCTCCTCGCTCTCTCAGCTGCCCCGCCCATTTCCGCTTTACTGTGCGGGAGACCCTGCGGTTCGGTGAAGGAGGGATGAGCGATCGGAGGAGAGATTAATCGCGCTGTCGGCTGCTTTCCTGTCGTCTGTAGATGACTGATTAAATCATTTTCTGAGTGTCTGCATCGCGCCTCAGCGTGAGTCCCACCCCTGTGTGTTTGTGTGTGTGTGTGTGTGTGTGTGTGTGTGTGTGTGTGTGTGAGGGTGAACGGTGCCCCAGCATGCAGCAATTGCTCCATACATCCTCATTGCCTCTACAAATGAATGCCAGGCCTGCTTCCCACGTGTGTGTTTGTGTGTATACGTGTTCAGGATCCGCACGTCACCCACTTGCATGGATACAAACTAGAAAGCAAAATCAGCACAATGCTGGGGCTGAGAGCGAGAGGAAATCTTGCAAATCACATGCATGGCAATAATCGTGTGAACTAATAATAATTGAGCCTCTCAATTCGTAGAGGATATTATAAAAAGTGAAGTGATTGTCATGGTGATACACTGCACCACAACACATGGTGCACACAACGAAGTGTGTCCTCTGCATTTCACCATCATTAGTGATCAGTGGGCAGCCATGACAGGCGCCCGGGGAGCAGTGTGTGGGGACGGTGCTTTGCTCAGTGGCACCTTGGCGGATCGGGATTCAATCTGGCAACCTTCTGATTACGGGGCCGCTTCCTTAACCGCTAGGCCACCACTGCCCCACACAAAATTTTTACCGTTTATGATAGAAGAGAGGGCAACATAGTGATCGTATGATAATGAAAGGGGGACGTCTGAATGAAAGCTCTGATAATCCCAAGGAAGGAAGGAGGATGTGTCAGAGCTGTCAATCATGCCTTCCAGCTCCGCCCATTTTTAACTTTGTTCATAAAATGTAAGTAAAGCCCTCGGATTTGGCAGTATTGGCGGAAACGTGGTAGGCAGATGTAGGCAGATGTTACGGGACTCGGAGATCACACCCTCTGTCACCTGGCCAGCTGGATGGTAGTATGGGGTGTCGCCCACCAGTGTCTTTCCTCTGGACTTTCACAGTTGACACCTATTTTTATGATTTTGCCATCTCCAAGCATGCAGGTGAAGGACTGGGTCCAGCAGCACAGCCTCCCAACAAGGATCTCCTGACTCCACACACGCTCCACAAGCACCCGAGGCGTCTTCCTCACGTTTAAAGGCGAGACGGGGTGCTATGGACACTCTCATGTGTGTGAGAGGCTGAGTGGAGACTTAACATCACTGTTTGGTCCTTCTGCTGCTGCTGTGGATCGGTTGCAAAATGCAAAATATTTGTACCAATGGCATCTGTCCCAGAACTGAGTGAACTGACATTTATTGAAGTTGGTGAAGCACAAGAAAAATGGACACGTCTAGGTGACTTTGACAGAACGTATCCCACACAGCAGGTCTTGTGGGGTGTAGGAACAACTGAAGAGAGAAGGAGAAAGGAAGGACAACCGACGACGCATAACACAACATTAAATCCATCTTGTTCACATACAAACGGCGGTTCAACATCAATCCGCCACAGCTGCTTATCTTCTCAGGGTCGAACTTCAGTCATTCAGTCCGAGTGGTCGTTGTATTCCCCCTGCACACACACACACACACACACACACACACACACACACTTCTCTTTTATTTGACGGGGACACAAAGCTGAATAACAAAGCTGCCAAGCAAAAAGAAAAGTGGAGACATTACTACAGCAGCATTTATTTGTCCATTAACCATCGTTATACAGTTCTGTCATCGTGCGAGTTCAGGGACACATTTGCAGGCATGCTTGGAGCGAGGGGACAAGTCGTCGTACGGGAGAGGGCGGGGAGGGAGCTCTGGCTCCGTGGGGGGTGGCAGGGAAGTGAAGTGATTGTCACATGTGACACACAGCAGCACAGCACACGGTGCACACAGTGAAATTTGTCCTCTGCATTTAACCCATCACCCTTGGTGAGCAGTGGGCAGCCATGACAGGCGCCCGGGGAGCAGTGTGTGGGGACGGTGCTTTGCTCAGTGGCACCTCAGTGGCTGGTTGGAGGTGTGTTGGCCGGGACAATGTCTGTCTGTCTCTGTCTGTCTGTCGGTTTATCAGTCAGTCTTCTCTGTTGTCTACATGTTCTGTTTGACTTAAACATTACTATTTGTACTCTGTGTAAAAAGTTATTACGATGATGTGAAATATGAGGCTCCGTCTTCAGCGTGAGACAAACATGAAAGTGAGATGAAGAACAGGGCCGAGGCGGAGGAGGCCCGCGGCCAACTTCAGAAGACCAGAAAACAAGAGGATTACGGAGGATTCTCAGGTTTCCAACTCCTGCCTGATGTTTTCATGTTGTTCTCCACCAGCCGTGGGAACAAACAGCGCCCTCCCGCCTCCTCCAGCATGTCACCGTCACCAGCTCGAGATGTCACCGTTCCCAGAACACACGCCCCTTCACAGCAACGAGGAGGAGAGGATGTGGAGGCGCTGGTGACAGCGACCAGAAACCTGTCACCGTTTCACCTGTCGTTAGAGACACGTGGCACAGAAACATCCACGCATGACCATTTTTTATGTAGATTTATCACACCTTCTTGCCCCGTGAGCCTTCGTTTTCTCCCCTATTTTCTCCACCCAGGAGGTGCTGATAAATTCACCGTGTTCTTTATTCTTCCTCCGATAGCTGAGGGAGTTCGGTTTCATCAGCTGAGAACGTCTCACTGCGCCCTGCATTCAAACATGCACAAAACCTTCATTATTTTTAGCTTCTGTTAGAGATATGAAGAAAATCTCCACCAGCCATGGAAAGCAGGCAGGGTCAGGGGTTCCTGTCCTCCTGCCGTCAATCTTATTCATCACTTCAAATCGGTGTCGTGGCATCTCGGGAAATAAATGGGCCGCTTTGATAGGATCGAGAGAGACGCAGAACCCAGTGTTACTGCAGCGTGGACCAGGTGTGACATGGATCAGCAGCAGGAACCTGTTAAGTCCCCTTCTGCCATCGGTGCTGAACGGGGTCACAGTGGAAGGTCGTGATTCGCGGACACCAGGCACCGTCTCTCTCTCTCAATGTTCATCACTCTGTCAGCAGCTGTCGGATCAGCACTTCTCTCCGGACCATAAGCTCGTCTGAAGCAGCTGGAACACCATGGTGCTCCGGTGACAGAATGAAGTAAAGGCCATACGTGCCTGTACTGAAGAGATTCGTTAAAGAGCATCACTCCACAGGTCACAGTGAAGAGCGACTCCTCGGCAATGCAAATTTCACCTGCCACCATCTGGCCACTCTACCATACAGGCCTGATTGGTGGGTTGCTGCAGAGATGATTGTCCTTCTAGAAGGTTCTCCTCTGTCCACAGAGGACCTCTGGAGCGCTGACGGAGTGACCATCTGGAGGCCACTGTGCTCATTGTGGCCTTCAAAGCAGCAGACATTTTTCTATAACCTTCCCCAGGACTGTGCATGGAGACAATCCTGTCTCGGAGGTCTAAAGACAATTCCTTTGACTTCATCCATGGTTTGTGCTCTGACATGAACTGTCAACTGTGAGAGATGCAGAAACATCTCAAGGATGATAAGGGGAAACCGAAGGCACCTGAGCTCCATTTGAGTTTCATGGAAAAGGCTGTGAATACTTATGTACAATACAGGCCAAACGTTTGGACGCATCTTCTCATTCAATGTGTTTTCTTTATTTTCATGACCATTTACGTTGGTAGATTCTCACTGAAGGCATCAAAACTATGAATGAACACATATGGAGTTATGTACTTAACAAAAAAAGGTGAAATAAGTGAAAACATGTTTTATATTCTAGTTTCTTTGCTCTGGTTACTGCTTTGCACACTCTTTGCATTCTCTCGATGAGCTTCAAGAGGACGTCACCAGAAATGGTTTTCCAACAGTCTTGAAGGAGTTCCCAGAGGTGTTTAGCACTTGTTGGCCCCTTTGCCTTCACTCTGCGATCCAGCTCACCCCAAAAATCTGGATTGGGTTCAGGTCTGGTGACTGTGGAGGTCAGGTCTCCACTTTTTGTTAAGTACATAAGTCCACATGTGTTCATTCATAGTTTTGATGCCTTCAGTGAGAATCTACCAACGTAAATGGTCATGAAAATAAAGAAAACACGTTGAATGAGAAGGTGTGTCCAAACCTTTGGTCTGTACTGTACATGTGCTTTTCCCAATTTTTTTTATTTTTATTACATTTACCAAAACCTTAAGTAAACGTTTTTTACACGTTGTCATTATGGAAGGTTGTGCGTAGAATTCTGAGGGTAAATTTAATCAATCCATTTTGGAATAAGGCTGTAACGAAACAAAATGTGGGAAAAGTGATGCTCTGTGAATACTTTCCAGATGCACTGTATACATGTTGTGATGCATGTGTGTCACTGGACTAGTCAGCTGACACCCAATTTTCACCTAATCAGAGCGGCATCTGAGGGGGATTAGGACCCATGCAAAATGCAGGGCAGGCTCGTGGCATAGGCAATATAGGCAAATGCCAAAGGTGCCATCCATCCACAAAAAATGTATTCACTATTCTTTAAACTTTTTGGGATTAATGTCTCTTAATATGAAAAGAACAAGCCCACATTAAGTAGTATTAGTAATAATAATAATGATATGTAACTTTCCTATGAGGCTATCGTGGCACTGGAAAATTGCACCTAAAAAAGTACAGTGTACAATGTCTCGTTGCAACAGTGACAATAAAGCTAATAAAAAGAGACAGAATTTCGAATTTGTAAGCGAATGTTGCCCATTTTAATTAATTGCAGTTAATCACATTCACTGCATCCAGACAACACCGTAATATTAACAAATGCCGTTAACACAGCTGCATATTGTTTCTCTTTCCACCTACACATGTAAGTGCATCACGACAAACCATGCACTGTGCCATTTTAAATTTTATTAGCCTTGCTTGTTTTCTGGTGTAACTTCAGGTCTTATTAGAACCTCCAGTCAGAAGATGTGCCAGAGGGAGAAAAATTGTGTGTGTTCTTGGTTTTATAAAAAATAGCGTCCAGCGTCCCCGGGCACTGAGTCAGGCCACGCCCCTTCCCGAGTTGACTCCGTTGCATGAGTGCATTTACATTTACATTTACAGCATTTATCAGACACCCTTATCCAGAGCGACTTACAATCAGTAGTTACAGGGACAGTCTCCCCGGAGCAACTTAGTGTTAAGTGTCTTGCTCAGGGACACAATGGTAGTAAGTGGGATTCGAACCCGGGTCTTCTGGTTCATAGGCAAGTGTGTTACCCACTAGGCTACTACCACCTCGCCATTGCCATTGTCACAGAGTGTGTGTGAGTCGTGGCCGTACGTACATGGTGTCTGGCCAGTGGGCTGGCATGGCAGTTTTTCATGGTGGGGGTCTGGTTTATGTGGAGCGTCCCCGTGAGAGGTGTCGTGGTTTGTTGTTTCTTTCCTCCGTTGTTTTCCAGGACTGGACTAATTTGAGAGACTTTGGCATTAAAATTCAGAACACATTCAGAAGTTGTCCTTCAGGATTCCTTTTAAGATTAAGAATAAATCAGGTCTGTCAGAGTTCTGCTGCGGTTCTTATTCCCGGTTCTCGACATTAATGCAGCACTTTGACTGACAGGAACAATTGAGCTTCAATGGCTTTGATGAGCGGAAACTAATGAATATTTAACTTGTCATTTCTCACAATTAAAAGGCTTCTTATTATCTTATTAATGGAATTCTTCTCACCTCCCCCTCCCCCTCCTCTGCAAAAAAAAACAATGGAGATGAGAATATTTCTGAATGAATCGTCCTTTTAATGATTTTAGCCCCGAGGATCTATTAATGAGTTAAAGGGACTTTAAACTAGACTTCAGACAGATTGGCTTCCTGTGCATGAACTTTTAAACACTTTTAAACAGCGGTGAGCACTTTGAGGCAGGCGGCTTCATGAAGAAACCGATAAGCCGGGCTGCTTAAGGTAGGCTGCTGACTTTTATGCCTCCAGGGAAAAAACACATCCCCACAATGAGCTGCTTTGTGACAATGACAGCTGTGCTGAGCAAATAAAGCGAAGCGGTGGCATCATTGCGCTGCTGGGCTGCAGCAGGGACGCCTTGTTAAAACTGGAGCGATTTCACCCAAATTTCACCCACGCGCCGCAACAGACCTTTGTCCATCAGAACAACGTCCTGCAGGCGTCCAGTTCCAGTCCTGATCCCAGATCTGCATCATTCTACATGACATGCATTCCACAAAAAGTGTTTTTGCACACACAAGCTTGAACATGCCATACATCATCTTCAGTAAACATACACACACGTCTTTGTACAGAATATACTTATTTCACAACATACTGTGTGATGTATGTAGTGTATGAATTGCATTCATAGATAATTCTGTATGTCTAAGGTTCACTTCATCTCCACACAGACTCAGATTGACAGTCTTTTCTCAAGTAATGTGTCCTAATAAAAATGTATTTTTCTCAGCATCTGTGTTTATCCATGGAAACAATAAGTGCATATATACACACACACACACACACACAATACAGGACGCATGCATTAATTACTGTATATAATATGTATGCATCAGATACATTTTGTCTGGTGACTGTGGAGGTTCTGCACCAGCTGATCTTCTTGTTTTTTCCTCCATGTGTGTGGTTGTACATCAGGACACTTTATTGCAGGGACGTCTAATGGCGAGTTTTAGTTCCCGCCCGCGCCTGTCGACATAATTACCTGAATGAAGAGCAAAACCTCAAACATCACAGCTTCCAGAGAGGCAACATTTATCTACTGAACAAGGTTTTCTGTCCTTGGCCACTAGAATGTCACACCTGAGGTGCCACTGACCTATTTTACTTTGCACATTTATTATTCATTTCACCTATTTAGCGCTGTTGTCTCATTGTTGTCTATATTGATTTTTTAAATAGTTATTAAATATTAATCTTGCACTTCCCGTGTCCCCTGTTTGCACTTTATGTTTCCCAGTTTGTCTGTATGTCAGTATGTGACTTTGTTCCGGAGGTTCTGGAGAAACGTTATTTCGTTTCACTATGCACTAGCCAACACGTATAAAGCTGAAATGACAGTAAAGCTCAACTTCAACTTCAAGGAGGAAAGGTGTGAAAAGGCTGAGAAACGGCCGTGAACAGATGGCCCTGAAACTGCTGGTGTCTCTTCTGGACTGGAAAGGCTGTGATAAACCCACAAGCCCACCCCCCACAACAGCCTGAGGGCTTCAGAAACCTGGGATTTCTGTCAGCACGGGAGAAATGCCGCAGGAGAAAATGCTGTTAAGTCCCAGCCGCAGGTTGCCGGAGACGCGGCCAGTTGGTGGATTATCTCGAGCTCCGGTGAGATCTGAGACAAGCAACTGTGTGATGCAACCAGTCACAGTTCAGAGCCTGATGAGGAACAGCTCTCCACTGTGTGGGTGCATTAAAATATGAAAACAAAAGTCTGACTCAAATCATGCTACGCATCGTTAAGTGCAGAGCTTTCAAAATCTGAAAATGTCACACTGTCACAATAAAGTCAAATAAAGTCACAGTTTGTCAGATGTCTCCTGTTTCATGAGCTCAACACCAGATCCTTCTGACTAATGTTTTCTCATCAATTAAATTTATGATAAAATATGTCCATCAATGAACCTTTATGACGAGATGGAAACAAGACGAGAGGCAACGTAAGTGCTGGTCCTGTGACTATAACTATAAAGAAATATATTGTGTAATATTGTTGATTAAGAACGAGACTAAATATGGTTTGCGAAAAAAAACTTCATTTTAATGTTTATTTCTGTTTCTTGTATTTCACACAAATGACAATTATTTTTCAATAGGTATTTTTGTGGCATTAAAAAAGACGAACCAAAAAACATGGAACAAATCAGTGTGTCTTCCATGTCTGGAATGGACGTAGAGTATTCCTGAGTCTTTTTTTAATTACTAAGTGGATTTGACTGAAAGAACATGTTCTTCTACGTAGAACAGACTGTTCTACTGTGGAGTTGTCCTTTGTCTGGGATGGGCCACAGTCCTACGGTGTATTACAGGCTTTAGATCCACGGACAATCTCCACTCCAGAGCTTCATTGCTACTCGTGACCCATCAACCCCACTTTTCACTGTAGCTTCTCTGTTGCCACAATTATTTTGGCCTCTTCAAAAACTCAAGTAATTCAGCGTTTGTTTTACGATGAACAAGTATCCTGTTACCTAATTGCCTGTCTTTCTTTGCCATTTTTGAGAGAATATTCCCAACCGGACGTACTTGGATTAAATGCTGGTGGCTGCAGTCAGGAGTCTTCCTCCAATTCGGTGCCTAATGAGAAATGAATGTCCCGTTACACTGATGCCAGGGCTCAAACCGGAGTGTATGAATCTCACACTCTGGAAATTGAGTTGGTCCACACTTGGGGCAGCCAGTCAAAGCGAATCAGAGCAGTGAGGCAAGTTTGATCCCAGATGTGCTCTGGAAGCGGTGGCCGTTAATGCCGCGAAATAAAGCTCACATTCCTGGCTGGTAATTACCATTATAATATTGTCATCATTACAATCTTCACCATAGTCTACACCGACCTTTGAAAATGGGTGTGACTTTGTATGGTGATATAATCTGAGCACAATCCTAATGCATTTGACCTTCTAAGTTGGATGTCTTCTGAAACTCGGCTACACAAACACAAGAATCCATCCAAGTCCTGAAAGCCCCCAGGCTCCTGTGGTTCGGCGCTCAGGCTCGGGAGCCACAGGAGGTTGGAATCGGCTCCCAGCGTCCAGCTGCTACAGAATCGACCCCAAGCTGCACAGGTGCGGCGGCAGGAATGTTTTTGAGATGAACCTGTGCACCTCAATATGCATTTCTTTCACATTAGAGATGTCATGCAGCGCAAACTGAACCTCAGTCTCCAGCAGCGAGACCTCACTGGAGAAGAGGGAGGAGCGTCGGTCACCATCAGCAGGCGGGCCAGGTGAAGTACGGGCCAGTATTAATGGGGTCACACATCAGGGAATGTCATCTCTCAGTGTCAGCATCGCAGACGGACTGACCTTCACAGCGTTGCCGTGGCTTTTATTCGTTTGTTTCACTGCTGATCACGTCATTACATTCGGCTAATGCGCTAATTCTCACTTTGATCGACCTTTTTTACAATGTAAAAAGAGCAAACCATGAAGAAGATACTGAGCTCAACTCCCCAAAGGTGACAGTGGCAAGTAGGTTCACACACACCCACACCTAGGGGCAAATTCAAATTCTTTCACTTCATCCACGGTTTTGCACAGGTGGGAGTTCCAACCATCCCTCCATGTCCTGATGGAGGCTGCAAGCACCCAGGCTAAACACACAGTGCTCAGCTACTTTAATTGTTCAGATCGCTTAAAAGAGAAAAATACATTTTAATTTAGGTATTTTGTATATTGCATCAGTCAAGGGATAACAAAGGAAATAATAAATGATCTGACATCTAGCTGTGTGTGAGAGATCAAAACCAGCCGTTATGAAAGGGCTTTGATTTGGAGTTTGATGAAATAACAGGCTTGCCGACTGCAAGAAAGATGGCGGATGGGTTGTCAGAGATGAAGCAACTGGGAAGACATACACAGAGACACACAACATGTGAAAACACTAAGCAGTCCAAAAGTCCCGTGATGAGTGTCGGCCCCTAGTGGCCGAAGCCCGCTACACCTGAAAGTGAAGTGACTGTCATCGTGACACACAGCACAGCACATGGTGCACACAACAAAATGTGATGTGTCCTCTGTATTTAACCCGTCACCCTTGGAGAGCAGTGGGCAGCCATGACTGGCGCCCGGGGAGCAGTGTGTGGCACCTTGGCGGTTTGGCGACAACCTTCTGATTACGGTCCCACTTCCTTACCCGCTAGGCCACCACTGCCCACGATGGCCCATGATGCATATGAGAAGCGTCGTTTATATAGAGTCGTTTATATAGAGCTGGGCGAAATGTTGTAATATTCACCCCACGTAAATGTACAGCAAAAGATGGGTGTAGCAATTAAACTTTAGTTATACATTAAATTTTGCATAAAACTGTTCATTTATGCATTATTACAGCATTATTGCAGAGGCTCACAGCAGATGAGGTCTCCACCACCGTGAGCCCATGCTGATGTCTCCTCCTGCACTGCCTCCACAATTCCTTCATTGTCTTCAGAACAGCTCCTCAGCAGGGGACGAAGACGGTTGTGGTACAAGTGAGACACAAGCGGTGTCCAGAAGGACGACCTTCCCCAATTAGGGCCGATGTAAGGAGCTCTCCCTACCCGCCGCGGCTGCTACTGCTGCTTCTAATGGCCCGAGAGCTGAAGAAACCATCAGCTTCCGACTGCGAGATTTTCCAGCAAAGATGTGGTTAATATTACAGCAGCGGGAGCAGCAGCGGCCCTCGAGCTCTAACTCCAAAAGCACAGTTTTTAATAGGACTCGCCCACGGACATCATCCATGGATCTTTTCCTCCCCTTCCTGTTTGCAGAGCTGCAGGATGCATCCTCACAAATACACTGGTGCACATCCAAAAGCGTGAAAAAAAAAAGAAGATAAATCAAACAGCCTTTTTCCATCCCATTCGCATTACAGGTGTGTTCTTTATTTTGCACCCTCAGCACAGCGCTGGTGTTAAATAAAGCACGGCCTCTGCTCACTAATGAGGTCCCGTTCCATCCGTCAAACAGGTCAGTTTATTTCTACTCATCCACCGCAAATGAGAAGGAGAAGAAATCCCATCTCACTTCATACGTTCTCACGTTAAACGGACAGGAGGCAGATGAGGTGATGAAACGCAGGGATTAAAGGGGTAAGAAAATTCATCCGTCCCAAAGAGGACTGGGCCTAATGTGAAAGAAAAAAAAAGAATGGTTTAAACCCATTTCTAGCAAATCTGAAGAGGAAGTGTAAAAAGTTCTGTGGCACGACTGAAAGTTCTGGTTCTTCGTACCTTCGAAAAGCCCTTGTATGTAGAACCTGTAATGACAGGTAGAGAACCGACTCTTTTAACTCCCAGTCCCCGGGGTCGCAGCAATTAAGCCTCGTAGGCCCATTAAACCACTTACAGCCTTCAGCTCACATTTACCCACTTTCCTGATGCTGATTAAATCTCTTCTGCAGAGTTGAGCACAGCTCAATTCCAGCAGGACGGCCGGAGATCCTCAACACAGAACCCTGCAGCGCACACCCGCCGATGGATGACTTTATAAATCACAGCCACAGCCTTCATTATTGGAATTTTTTTGAAATTACACATACAATAGTCGCTACATTTCACCTTTTCCGAGGCTGTAAATATCGTCCAGATTGCGCCTGGCCGGGTTAAGAGTCGTGGGCTGAATAGAACGTCCATTTTGTAAGACCAACCCTCCTCTGTTCTGGACAATGGCCCGGCAAGAAATGGAAGTGAGCTGTAAGTGATATTTATTTCTCCAGGACTGGCATTATAAATTACAGCCTTTCTGGAAAGGCGTCCAGGAGACATGCAGTGCAGAACCATTTCACCAGCATGAAACAGCCAGTTAACTGGAGAAGCACAAGAAAGTGGCTTTCTTATCAATTCACATCCACACTCGGCCTAAGCTGTGTGTTGCCAGGTTTGTTTATTTTAGGCAATATATTTCTTTAAAGTTATATAAGTGTGTACATTTTACATTTACAGCATTTATCAGACGCCCTTATCCAGAGCGACTTACAATCAGTAGTTACAGGGACAGTCCCCCCCCTGGAGACACTCAGGGTTAAGTGTCTTGCTCAGGGACACGATGGTAGTAAGCGGGATTCGAACCGGGTGTGTGTGTGTGTGTGTGTGTGTGTGTGTGTGTATATATATATATATATATATACACACATTTTTTTTTTTTTTAACAACTGGAGAAAGGCCGATGCCGGCCATTAGTATCGTATACAGATTAACGTCAGCTCTGACGAAGGTCGCATGGCCGCATTTATCCTCGACCAAAATACAAGGACCGCGGTGAGGGACTGAATCAGTGGATTGGCTACAGCAGGTGTTCCTATTAAAGTGGCCACGGAGAGTGGATTGACAAAAAAAGTAATTAAGATAATTAAGAGGCTGCAGCTCTTTGTTTATCGGAGTTTTTCACGTGAAAACAGCAGGGCAATTTACAAGCTAATTACACAGGAAATATTCATGTTCACAATGATTAAAAGTTTCTCGTTAAATAGCCGGAGGTAATAACGTGGAAATGATTGGATTTGTTGTTATGGGGTTTTTTTTTTATAAATTGTACCCACCTTTGCACACCTACCCGACTGAAACCCCTTTTTTCTTTCTTTCTCTTGCGCATCGTTTAAAATGCTTTTCTCTTCGCCGGGCTCCTTTTCTAAATGCTGACGTTGAAGCACGGCTTCGCTTTCGGTAACCCGATAACGATCTCGCTCATGAGCGCTGCGGCTTTTCAATTACTTTAGACAAAGTGGCAAGGCCGACCTGGCAGCGGAAGAGCCGGAGAGCCAGGAGGAGGAGGAGAAGACGGACGGCGGCGCACGAAATTGCTTCTCTCGCCACAATTTTGCAGGGAGGAGGGGAGAGGGCAGAGGTCAGCATGGCGTCCAGATCAGGCGGGCTGTGTGTTAACCCTCCACAAGCAAGGCTTCAGGGTTAAGATGGGGGATCACGCGGAGGAAGAAAAAAAGTTAGTGGTTATGCATTAATTTTCCTTCAAAACTGGTGACATTTACAGGCCACGGCTGATAGTGCTGCTGAATTTGGGGTCATCAAAGGCCCGTAATTAGTTCCAATTTCAGAGAAATGCTCGTTCTCAGCTTGTGAACAGCAGCCAACAGAGAATGGGATGGTTCGAGGTGTTTATTAAAGACTGTGAAGCTGTCCCCCATCTAAGCCGGAATCTTCATGTTTCTCCAGTCATAGCCAGGAACTGGCCAACGTTGCTAATGAAGCGAAGCCTGCTGGGCATTTTTCTGACTGTCAGTAATATGCGGTCGAGGCCTCTGGGCGGAAGCCGCTGTAATTCCCTGTATGTAAGTCTGAAGTCACCGGGTGACCCGGTGGGCCGCGCCTCTCTGTGAGTGTATCCTGTCATGGCTTTACAACTCCCGCCATGCGCACCATCGTGAGATCATAGTCCCAGAGGGTTATGACGCGGAGAGCTCCCAATAAAAAGACGTGAAAATGAAAAGGCGCTGTTTATACGAAGAACGAAGGGAGAACGAAGGACGATTTATGGACGGAAGCTGCACTGCTCAAGAAGAATAAAGGGGCTAAAACCAGAAGCCCCACTGTCTTCAAAAGAGGACGACTGGAGTCCTGCGCTTCATCTTCACCGCAGGACTTTCTGCAATTACTGGACAGCAGGAGAAGAAATTAAAGGCTGAGACGCTTATATCTGAGAATAATAGGAATTATGTTCTTATGGCACCTCAGATTGATCATATGGAATAAATGTACAGTCGTCTCAGTGATTTACCACTCGGCTCCCGCGCCTGAATCTGACCGCGGAAACTCCTGCAGGGCGAGGTGGTCCAAACTCACCACAGCCGCTTTCCCCAAATGTCGCCATAGCAACGACACCTTCCTCATGGAACCCACGCAGAGTTCTTCCACTTCAGCATCATTAATAGCTGATGCAAGTTCACCGCTGCCTTTAAGCACCAGGGACACAATGAACAGGCCGACCTCGACCCCACCCATCAAGGAAGGCGGAGCCCTTAATACAGCTATTAAAAAGAAAATCTTTGGGGTCTAATTAGCAATGGGTGTGTTTTGCCGGATAACAGTATGCTATAAACCAATCCGTGTTCTCCAATTCTTTAAAAGCCTGAGAAACAAGTTTGCAATTTATGAAAATATAAAAAGTGAGCACTTGAAAGTGCCTTTAAATTCGCTGATTGTGAATTTCCCCATTAATGTGGAAAAAATAGATATTGCACAAGCTTAATGAACGGTGCCTGGCCAAAGAAATTATAAATTGATTAATAAAATTTACATCCAGAGCTGTGTTCATTAATGTCTTCAGGATTTACAGGAATAACCAAGAATTGACTACTTGCTAGTTATCTGTATGTTGGAGAAGAGGAACAAACTACCCATCTACCATTTTATTGGTGTCTAATTATTTCTGACACCCAGAAAATTTACTTTAATGATGTTTTTATAAATGCTGTTTCAAAAATGGAGTAACCTGTAGGCATGATTGACACGTCTCACAAACCCTACTTCCTCATTCTGTAGGATTTAAACCTTCTCCTGTCAATATGTAACACGCCCAGGTGTAGGGCAGCGTCCATCTTCTACCTTTCGTTTTCTACACTCCAATACCCCTTGTACACAAACATGACCATGCCCACTACCAACGTGCAGATTATCAAGCACTTTAATCCCAGTAAAAGTGACCACGCCCACTACCAACACCAACATGCAGGTTATTCAAGCTTTCGTATGGGTGAACTGGTGAGACTGACGTTCATTTCTATCCATGCCACACACACACACACACACACACACTGTGGGGTCAGACTCAATAAAGTACTGGATTAGAGGGGCGGTCCACACCTCGCCCTCTCCTCCTGCTCCATGGCAGGTTATTAAGACTCGGATCTGAGCAATCCCCTTTTTCATTTAACAGGTATTTTGGTTTTTCATCTATGTGAGATTTCTGGTTCCGAGCCTTAATCCCTGCTGGGGACCAGTCTGATTATCTCACTAATGAACTCGTTGATGATCTGTCGGTTGAAAGATGGCCCATGGGCTTGTGGTAGCATTGCTGTTGCACAAGTTGCTGTGATGACACAAGCGGCCGTAATCTTTTAATCCTGAAATTGCCCCGTTATCGCAGCAATCTAATTAAGACTTCATGTTTAGGGATGAGCTGCGTCGGTGTAGGTAGCGAGGACGCAGAGTGTGTGTTTGTGTGTGTGTTTTTTTATGGGGAGGATTCACTCCTGCTGAGCTGTGATAGAAATTCATCTCCACTCGTCGGTCTAGGCAGGCAGGGTGTCGTCTAAAACCACAACTCCCACGATGCTAGCAGAGCTGAGTAATTCGCTAATCCCTCCGAAAAACAATGCATGCCACAAACTGACGCCAGATGCTCGCTGGATGAGCCACACTTTAACCTTGGAGCGTGGAACAGCTCAGTCGACTCCTACATGTTTACTCCAGACTTTTGAGAAGGCCTCGAGCATCTGCTGTGATGGTTTGAAGCTCAAGTGGAGGAATTCTGACTCAGTGGCGGTTTTCTGAACGCCATGATCTCACCGTGTTCCCCGCAGCTTCGCAACACGCCTGGTTGGCTGGCATGTGGGGTCACGTGAGTGCCACCAAAATTTGGTATGGACCCGGACCCTGGGGTGACAGAAGGGGCAGAATTGTGTCGCCACAGGGAACGCGAATAATAATGTTGGCTGTAAAAGCAGGTGGAACAAGATCCAGAGGTAAAACATTCAGAACTGATGCCTCCGGTGCCTGTTAGTACAGTGAAAAAAAATTAATTAGACTAATTAAAAGACAGTAAACCTACATTTAAAAAAATGACATTCAAACATAGTGTATATAAAGTAACTACTAAATTAAATAGGAAATTTAAATCACACGCTCGAAAATGCTGTCACGATGTCACACATTGTGTGTGTTTAAATATTTTACATTTACATTTACAATCAGTAGTTACAGGGACAGTCCCCCCCTGGAGACACTCAGGGTTAAGTGTCTTGCTCAGGGACACGATGGTAGTAAGTGGGGTTCGAACCTGGGTCTTCTGCTTCATAGGCGAGGCCACTACCACCCGTAGTAGCTCCATCTCCACATGCACATAGGTCAGACCCACCACAGGAAGTAAACAAAATGCGCAGTTCGTTTATTACAATGCGTTAAATATTTCAAACACATTTACCTCAGGATCTGACTCTGGGTGGGCGCTGGTGTCATGTATCTGGTGCTCCACTCAGAGTCGTCCTTCATGTTCCTGTCGGGGCATGCCGTCGCCGGTGACAGTTCATAAAAACAGATATAATCCGTAACTACCAATAAAAAAAGCTCCTGAGCTCAGAAGTTGTGAAATCATCAAATGCTTGCTAATAAAAGGCTTTTATTAGCAAGAAGAGGCTGGCCTTTCCTCATGTTTAACTCTACAGCCGGTGCTTTTCATGAAGCCTCATTACGATGATATTTTTTCGCCAGCATGGACGTCACATGAAAGACTCGTCAGCCACGCTCTGTGATCGGCTCCTCTCTGGCTCAGTCTCGGCGGCCCGTGGTCGCATCATTAGCAAGGCCCCGATCCTCTGTTGTGAAATTGGAGGTGAGGAATCCGCCTTTGATGGGAGACGGTGCGAAACGAGGCCTGACAGACGAGCAGAAAAAGCCTGGCTGGGGCCTGGGCTCGTGGAACCCGGGAACACGGGCACAGATCTGTGAGGCCAATCGGTTCCTGTCTGCCCTGCTCCGCTCCATCTGAAGAGGCTAAACCTCGCGGTGTGGGGGAACTGCACAGGATTAGTCCACTGCCGAGGGATGCTGGGAAATCCACTTCGTCCCCCTCGGCCTGATCGATTGTAATGGTTGGACAGTAAAATCTTGCATTGATCAGGACAAGCGTTGTGGATTTTATCCAGCGTGTGAGGTGTAGAACGCTGATTGAATGATCTTTCGTTTTAACTGGAACAGATTATGAGTTTTCCGTTGTCAAGTCTGTAAAGTATGTTTATCAGCCAGATCTCCATCTCCAACACATTTACAGCAGATGCCCTTACCCAGAGCAACTTACAGTCAGTAGTAACAGGGACAGTCCCCCCCTGGAGACACTCGGGGTTAAGTGTCTTGCTCAGGGACACAATGGTAGTAAGTGGGGTTCGAAGCTGGGACTTCTGGTTCATAGGCGAGTGTGATACCACTAGGCTACTACCACCCTCCAACACAAGCAGATCTTGTAGGGTTTTCCTGGTATGGAGTTGGCAGTAGCAACCAAGGAAGTAGGACAACCGGCAGACTGGTCATGGACTCGTTTATGGGGGAGGTTAATGATTAGCCAGAGAAGAATCCCATTAATGCTGCTCATGATGGAACTTGACCTCCTTCAACAGACCCTGGCGCTGGTGTTGACTCGACCTCTGAAGGAGCTTCGGCTGCTGATATGTTGATGTGAGGGGGACCTTCACGATATCAGACAGGTGGCTGTAAACTAGTAAAGGACCATTATTGAAAAGCTGAATTCATGCGCTCAACGCTCCAGGCAGAAGTTGCCTACATGCACGCGCTGTGAAACCGAAGTCATGCATCATTACGGGAAAATGTCACGGGCAAGGGGAACTAATAACGTCCAGCATCGGGGCGCGTCTGCCCGGGTCTTGTTAAAATGTCGGGAGTTGAAAGGGCAACGAAATGCAGATTAAACATTCTCAAGAGCTCGGAAAGGCCGACTCTGCCCAATGATTAACAATTAAAGAGGAAATCGAGAGTGCGACACACACACACACACACACACACTTTGGCGAGTGCATCACGCGAAGTGCTCCTCTAACGGAGTCGCCATTGATTGGGCGAGGGCTTACGGCGGCATTACACGATTAAAGTATCGACCGCGTCCGGCCCCTCTCCGGCTGACCAGAGCGGGACGAGATTCATGCATGATTCAGCCGTCTCGGCGAGAACGCGGGTTTCCCGCACGCCTCTCATTCTCCGCCTCCTCGCTGTGTGTTTAGTTAGCTAATGACGGGAAAGAGGGTGTCGCACGGGCCCAGAAACCCGCACTGAGCCCCAAAGAGGGCTCCTCAGTCGGAGGCCACGTCCACCGAAACCCCATTATCTTCGTAACGGCCGCAGGAAAGGCCGAGGCTGCGGCCAAGACTCTATTAGTGACAGAGAGAGCAATGTCGACTATATCCCGGGTATTGATTTTTCCGCTGGACGGAGGGTTGGGGAATATTGCCTTTTAAAACATTCCACCCGGCACCGCGACTTTCTCCTGCTTGAGAGTAGTGAAGTGGATTTTGGATTCAGGAATGTTTGCATTAAGAAGAACACAGTAAATATTTTTATTGGAGGCTTGTCTACAATCAGTGTCACGTTCCTAAGTCTAGGGGTCTCAGAAACGAAACAAGGGTGTGGAGAGGAGGAGGTCCATTGTTACATATGCAACCAAACAAAGCGTACAAACAGTGCTTTTATTCACAGTGAGCTAACAGGTACAATAAACAGCGGACTCAGGACAGCTAATAAACATCAAAAAAGGGAAGGGATGGGATAACAGGGATATCTCAAAATGCGCACAAGTTAACAAAAAGGGCACATAACAGGCTAACAGCTAACAGGCTAACAACAAAGGGATCTATCACTCAAAGCAACAAGAAACACGAATGAGATACCGAACGGAGCTCCATGCAGATCTCCGTGGGCCCTGGGGACCTCCCGAAAGCGTAAGGGCCTAGCAGACCCTGGGGACCTCCCGAACACCAGCTGAAGTCTCTTTATATAGGTGGAGGTGACCAATGGCAGATGGTAGGTGGAGCTGGAAGGCTTCAACTCCTCCCATGAAGTCAACCTAAAAGAGACAGGACGCAAAAACACAACCAGACACACAGAACACGTGGGAGCATACGTCCAGGGACGTAACATCGGGTGTTTTATTAAAATAACTCTTTTTCTGTTTCAGCTGTCAGTACGACTTGCATTACTGTCACTGAGATAGATAGATAGATAGATAGATAGATAGATAGATAGATAGATAGATAGATAGATAGATAGATAGATAGATAGATAGATAGATAGATAGATAGATAGATAGATAGATAGATAGATAGATAGATAATGGGAGGAGTCCATGGCGATTATTGGAGATGGACCCTGCACTACACCTGGCTCCTCCCGGCTCCAACTCGCGGCCTCTAAATCCCTCTTCCTACTGTGAGTTTCAGGATGATGCTTGGTTTTGGCTGATTGATCATGTGTGTATCAGCCTTCGTACATCAAGGTAGAACAGTGGTGCTGAACTGACGCTGGAAGAGCTTGCGAAAAGTGGAAGAGAGAACAACAAAGCGAACCCTTGATCGGCTACAAAGGAGAGGTTTCCATTCTGCTCCAGGCAACTGCTTTGGGTTCGGCTGTGAGGTGAAACCAGCTCTGACAGACGTAATGTTCCAACAAAAGATCTCGCCTGTCAACCAAGACACAGAAGACTGAGACCCGGGGTGTTCAGGAAGAGCCCAGCGGGTTTTCGTCTCCGGGGGGGACTCGTCCAGACTAAGTAGACCTCAGTGTGGGAATACAGCTAGGGATGGTAGGATCGGCTTCAGGAATCTCCAGATGCTCGTGTTACTTATGCAACATGGTGCGGTATTTGCATAGAAAATGCTAATATCCACATGCCATCTCATCAAAATTAAACTGCACCCTTTTATACAAACACACATTTATTGAAAGTGCTTTATGGATCCGCTTGCCATCTGTTATTCACTCCAAGTTCAGTCACCTCCTTTTGATAAAAGTACCCGTCAAATACCATGTAAATGCTCCTAGTTGGTTTGTATGGGCCATAGTTACGTGTTTATGTACATTCCAAGTTAAAAGTGTGGGTTAGAAGATGGAGCCATTTTAAAGAATTCAATGCAAGAAACATATTTAGTATTTGCTGTATGAGGACAAAGTGAAGTATGTTTGATGATTTCTTTTTTTGTCCTTTTTTTAACCTTCACAGCTGCTTTGTTCACTATTGTCATCATTAAAAGCCGCTTGATGAGCTGCTCATTAACACGAGTGAACGGTAAGAAAGTGTTCAGCATGAACCTTCAGGACTGTTGGAAACCGTCCCCGTCGTCTAACTTAAGGTGGTGGAGAGAAGGCACAAGCGTGAAATGCTGCCGTCACAGCAAGCACTCCCTGATTTGTAGACTCAAATGTTTTTGCCTTCTTTGCTTTGTGGTTTACTGCATAACCTGACCTGCGTTATTTCATAGTCCTGCGTCTTCAGTCGATAATGTAAAAAAATGCCATAAATGAGGCGTCCAAACGTTTGACTGGTGGTGTAGCTGCACAGTGAGTAAAATGAATGTGAAAGTGATTAGTTGTCGCATGTGACAGTGTGGCAGTGGTGGCCTACTGGTTAAGGAAGTGGCCCCGTAATCAGGTGCCACTGAGCAAAGCGCCTGTCCCCACACGCTGCTCCCTGGGCGCCTGTCATGGTGCCCACTGCTCACCAAGGGTGATGGTTAAATGCAGAGGACACATTTCGCCGTGTCACCGTGTGCTGTGCTGCAGTGTTTCACAATGACAATCACTTCAGCACAGCACCCAGTGCACACATGAAATGTGGTCTCTGCATTTAACCCATCACCCGAGGGAACAGCAAAGACAGGAGCCCGGGGAGTGCAGCTACACCAGCAAAAAGCCCAAAGCAAAGCTGTACAGACACACAGCTCTGGCACAAGAACAGGATGAGTTGAAGTGTGTGTGTGTGTGTGTGTGTGTGTGTGTGTGTGTGTTGTGTGTGTGTGTGTGTGTGTGTGTGTGTGTGTGTGTGTGTGTGTGAGGAAAACGTGAAGGAAATAATAACAATTATGTGTAATTATTTCTGTCACCCAGAACATGGTTTTTAATGATGTTTTCATCTACACAGTTTGAAGTGCGAACATCCCAATGATTGACAGCTCTCACGCAGACCGAGCTTTTGCCTACTGATTTATGTGAATCCTGGGGACACGTTTGACCCGAAATTTGCAAACAAGCCCCATGATTAAGGCTTAGTGCTGCTGAAAAAAGGGCCCAATATTGCTTTGCAAGGCTGAAGTCATACTTCATTTCATTATTTTTTGCACGGTTAACATTTTACACATGCTTGATCTTGTCTTGTCTGTCCTTGTCTGCCACAAGTGTTACGTTTGGGCTAAAGGTTTAGATGAATGGCTTGAGATACTAGGAGCTATTTTTAGGAATGACGACTGTAAGTGGTCATTGTTGGTCGTTTGTAATGAGCTGGGGACTAATATGGCGTAAGTGGTACTGTGTGTTAGTCAGGTTAGTCCATACGCAACCCAAACAAGATTGGACACACGAGACAAGAAGGCGGCCTACAACCTCACCAGACCCTTTTTTACCGCATGGAGATTTTTAAAGATTAAATTTCATGGAAGATAAATAAATGAAGACTGGTATAAAATCACACTTCAGCAGCGTTACTGCAGATCACCGTACTTCACCAGTTCGCTGTGTGGTTCTGCGTTTCAGTCCAGGGCATTTCTTCGCATTTTTGACAGTTTGCTACGCGTGTTCTCCACTGTTTCTCATTGCAGCTTGTCACCGGAGGGCATCTCCTCCACTCTCTGCGGTGCCACCGCAGACCAACATGAAAGGCCGCAAGTGGGCTGAGGGGGACGTTCAAACCATCCCAGGCAGAAACAACAGCCAAAGGCCAATGATGATTTCAACAACAAAGGCGCCGCACTTCCTGCTGAAAGACCTCCCGCTTCACACTGTTGACTGGCGAAAGCGGCACAGCGGGGTTCTGCCAGCGTCTGGCGGAGACGGGGGGGCGGGCAGGCCTGAAATGGTTTGAAGACGTGGTTCGTGCTTGCGGTCGCCAGAATGACGTTTCGTCAGTCGAGTCTGGTCCCCCGGGCCCTGCTGACAACAGCGCTTTTCATATAGATAACTCTACCACAAACGAGTAGATGTTGATCTCGTCATAATGTCCTTCCACCTTTGACCCGTCAAACTTAGTTCAGTCATTTCAAAATGGGAGGTAAACTAGTGTTTTTTGATGAAATATCTTGGTCAACAAACCTTTATGATGGGAGAAGAGCAGTATGAAGAGAAGTAAATTCTGGTCATGTGACCATAAATATAACTTTGCCTAATCACGTTATTATTATTAATCAGTATTTCTATTTCCTGTGTCCCCTGTCCGGTCGCACAGATGACGTCACTTCTGCAATTCCCATTCGCACATTATTCATATGCTTCAGAATGCTTGTGGTGGGTTATCAGATGGCTGGGAGACTTTCTTTACAATGAAGTGGAAATGAAAACAGAATGTATGTCGAGTATTCTTGAGTCTACAAGGTAATAATAATATAATATTGAAAGAAAATGTTGTTTTTGTCGGTTCATTGTGTACTTGCAATATTTGCAATACTGTGGTCTGTAGCAGTCGCTACAGCATTCCACTGCATATCATACCGTGTATGACTGTATGTGACAAATAGAATTTGCTGTACTTGGTACTTGTACTATATTTACTGGGTTAAATAGAACTTCATTACTAAAAAATTCAATTTTCTTTGAGTAAAATGTCATAAGTTTTCATTGGCTAAAACTTGACTAAGGAAGTCAAAATAAGACTAAAATAAGACTAAAATGCTCAGACTTTTAGTCGACTGAAACTTGACCAGACTAAACGAGTCTGGACGTGACTAAGGCTACTTAAAACTAAAATGACAGCCTGGCGCAAAGACTGGACAAAACCTCTAATTAAAACAGGCCAACTGTATGGTAAACCCTACTTACTCGTCATCTGTTTAGATGAGACGCTGTCTGAGAAGAAGAGTGAACTGTAGAACCTCGCCAAAGCAAAAAGCGGCTCCCTTCACTCCCTTTAGTCCTGCTATTGACTTCAATAAATAAATCCCCCTACTCATGTGGGAGATGAAATATTTACTGCAGCAAAACGCTACACCTATTATGGCTGCTAAGTAAGACCGACAACTGATTAACAAATTATGAAACAATACATCTGCTCTGACATGAGAGATGGGTGTAGGCCCAGTAAAATTTCCTTGGCAACATGAAGATTCATTATGATTAGCTGCAAAGGTTTCATTTATTGACACCCTAATTGTTTTCATTATTATGTTTTATTTCACGTCTCCATTGATCCAGATGATGCCCCTCAAACTCTGGTCGCTGCCCGTTTTCTAACCAGATGCCTTCCACAGCTCCATGAAATATTACTCTCAGAGACTCACCATACACCTCCAAATTTCAGAAATCATAAATGGTCATGGCCACCTTGGACAATAAATTGTCCGCAACTCCTCAGCAACATTTTCCAGCTCCTTTGACCTTAACAAGAGGAATCGTGGACTTTTTCGCTTTCCCTGCAGGTCCCTCCTTTTACACATAAAAGCACCCCGGGGCTCATCTGGGTCCCCCCAGAAGGCACAAGAACCGTTGATTTCACTCTAATCGAACCCCGGATGTGGCGCGCCTCTTCTGCGGCTCGCTCTCCCTGACCTAAATTTGTTCTCGTGGTGAGATCAGGGGCGCGATTCTGTATCTCCAAGTGCAAGAGGGAGGGCCACAGCGTGTGGCCATGTTTTCTCTCTCTGATGAGACGCCCGAGACCGAGCCGCTTTGAAACGTCTCGGCGGGGGACGCTCCAGCTCAGACTTGTTAAAGCGCATGCGGGCTGGTTTCTATTCTTCAAATTAAAAGTTAACTTGCTGCTTGATTATTGGCCTGATGCAGAGACGTGTGGGACATACTGAGATTCACAAAGGCAGACGGGGACGTAACTGCACAGCATGGAGACTCTGGCCACTCGGCAGCGGCACAGCAAGCTGCGTCTTCTTTCCGCCATGACCAGAATTAAGGACTTCAGCAGCTGCCACTGACGCCACGAGCGGTTCAGACGTCCGTGTGAACGAGGCCGTAACTCTCATCTCACTGAAGGATTTGACATAATGTGTAGAACAATTGATGGGACGAATCGTGATGCATCGATTATCGTAATGGACCAACATCTAGTACCAACATTTACATTTACAGCATTTACTAGACGGCCTTATCCAGAGCGACTTACAATCAGTAGTTACAGGGACACTCAGGGTTAAGTGTCTTGCTCAGGGACACGATGGTAGTAGGTGAAGTTTGAACCTGGGTCTTCTGGTTCACAGGCGAGTGTGTTACCCGCTAGACTACAACCACCCTACTAACCTCGCCTGGTACCTACTGCAGCCCACCACCTCTCGTTCTCCAAGGTCATCCCACCATTTGCCATGAGATGCAAGTTAAGGAGAGATGATGCCTCTAATGTTGCTGCTCCACAGCTTTTGTTTCAGAATCACAACCCTCTTCAAACCTTTTAAGACCTGGTCTTCATGTGGGCAACCTGGCAGGATATATAAGTGAAGCTTCGAAATAGGAAACTTTCAATCTTTTAATTGAGTGTCTTTATCTTACTTTATTTCTTCTTTATTTGGAGCAGGGGTGGCCTAGAGGGTAAAGAAGTGAACTCATAACTGGGTTGCAGGTTCAGATCTCAAAGTAGTTGTGGTTTAGTTGGCAAACGTTGAGAAAATAGGCACCTGACATGAAGGAGGTACAGGGTGGTTGTAGCCTAGTGGGTAACACACTCGCCTATGAACCAGAAGTGGGGTTCAAACCCCACTTACTCTGAGCCAGACACTTAACCCTAAGTTGCTCCAGGGGGGGACTGTCCCTGTAACTACTGATAAATGGCATCTGGTAAATGCTGTAAATGTAAACAAGGTACAGCAGTTCAAAGCCACTAGTGAGCGAGCAAAGGTGACAATGGTGGGGACGCTTCCTGAGCGATAAAAGAAACTTTGAGAGGAAGTGAAAGCCTCAGATTCCTTTACTCGGAATTTACTGTTGAACCTGGGCTCATTTGACAGAAAAGAAAATGCAACTTTATAGAGTAATTAGGTTTTTTACTAAATTTACTAGATTGCAGACTCATTAAAATCTACAGGTAAAGTCTGGCAGAAGAGAAGCTGGTTCTGGATGAATATTTGAAGGCAGACTATGATGGGGGTCATCATTAAGACTCATAAAATATCTAAGAAAAGAGAGGAATCTTCATTTCAAACATCTTAATGAGTCCAATGATCTTATTATCCTCCCTGCTGAAGTGATTTTTTTTTTTACGAAACTCTCCTTTGGAAAAAAAAGATTTAATTAAGACAGGATTCAAATGAGAACAGACGTATTTTAATGGGTTTATATGTGTTGAAAAAAAGCATCACGTCCATGATGAATAAATCAAATAAACCTGAAATGATAACGCGAGAGAGCAGCTCACATCTCAGCAAAAGGACCCAGAAAGCTGAGATTCTGGTGTTTCACCAGAATCAACTTTTATTTCCATCCTACTCATAATTTCTCTGAAATGAGTCATGTTTGTAGTTTCTTTTATCAGATTCTTGATAAAAGTCTGCCTATTGCTGTTTGGACGTTATGTAAGATTTAATTGTTCAATTTCTTTTATTTCCGTGAATTTCAGAATGAATTTCCTGTTTGTTCGACGGAATTCTAATAAAAAGGCATAATTCAATTCCATCGACCCTGGAACATAATTATATTTGCAGACTGAGGGACGATTAAACAGAGCTCCTCGGCTCCTGAACTCGGGGCAGAGGAGGTCCTTGGGCTAATTACCGTAATTCACCATAAGCACAGGGTTAGATTAAAAAACGGCTCGTTCTTCATTTTGTTCAATGGACATTTTTGGCATTAAAGGAAGTTTAGGTTTACCGCCAGCATAGAGCTTCACAGTTGGATAAAACTTAACGTAAAGCCTTAAAAACCCACTTAAGAGGCTGCATTATTCAGCAGGCAGGGAGGTTATAACTCATTTGAAGTGTTATACTTCGTAACGATGGCACTTGCCATGTATAATAGATGCTGGCCTGGAATTAAACACTGCCCACGTGCGGCTTCCCGATCTGGATAAGGCCTCGTCATGGGGTGGGGAAAAAGAAAAAAAAACCTGAAAACGTGTAAATGAGCCGACTGATCTTCATCTCGCGGGGCTCAGAATTCCGCAACCACTGGGCCAAAAAAGGACGTTCACTTCATATACTCAAAGCATTTTATTTAATCCCTGAAAAATAGGGCCTTGGGAAACATGCAAAAAAAAAATCTGTTTCAACTAAGTAATATCATTTTTCATTCAAACCGTTCAGATAAAAGGGGAGAATGGTTTTAAAAAGTACCGTGAGCAACTATTGATGTACACAACATGATAATAGATATAGAGCTGTTTATATAATTCCAATTTACATTCCATCAGGCTCTAAACAGGGGGCTTGTTCATGAAGTCAAAGGCGTCCTATGAATTTACATGAATAAATATATAAATCGAATCTGTATCTTGAGGAGAAACTAACTGTTGGTGTAGTTATTTGTCACCGAGGACAAGCTTTTAAAATTCCGTTTTTTTATTGTCCATTTCACTTTATGTTTTTGATTTCCATTTCACTGGCGTTCACTGGTCGCCACCAACTTAAGATAAGCATTCAAGGCCTAAAATGTTGGGAGCTCAATGATTGACATGCGCTCATGCATGCTACTTCATTAATCCCATGTCCATCAAAATGTCACAAGCGCAACAATCACTTAAGATCATGTTTCATTCTTGTTTTATCTATAAATTTATGCAACTTTAACAGTTCATCAGCCAACACTTCAAAAATGGATCTGTGATTTATTGAAATCTGTGATTCCTCCTCCTCCTCCTCCGTGTTCACATGAGTCTCTTGTCCTCACTTCACATCGGAGTGTAACAATCAATTATCCATTAAATGTGACACATGTACACACACTTGAGGGGGTAAGAGCCCCCGAGACCCGGATCAGCTGAGCTGCTGTAACAGCACCTCCTCTGATCAGAAGATAAGAGGAGGGCTGATATAAGCACACCCAGCGCCTGCAGGCAGACCAGGTGGCAGCCTGAGAAAGAGAGTGTGTGTGCGCTTGTGTGTGTGTGTGTTTGCATCTGAACCAGTGACTGTGTTTTCTGAGGATTAGTGTTTGGCCCTGTGGCTGTGAACAGAGATAAAATGAAGTGAGATGGTTGGAGATAAATATAAGATTCCCCCCCCCCCCCCCCCCCTCTCTCTCTTTCACACACACATCAAACACCATTCCTGTGAACACTCACTCACTCACTCATACTAAAGCAGACGCTACTGATGCAGGTACTAAGAGGGGAGAGCAGATCAGGCGGTGACCCTTGTTAGCGTTGCCAATTAAACTGGATTATAAAAGCCTCAGATTAACAAATTCTGGAGCCATAACAACACTGAACACAAAGATTTGGTTACAGATTTTACTGCACAAATAAAAATAGGAGAAAAAGACCGGATCAATAAAATGCATTCAGTGCAAACACACACACACACACACATCTAGCTCTTCAGAAAGACCGGGTGTAATAAGGCTGTAACATGGGTTTTAGATGACATTGCCAGCTAAGCCAGATGTGTGTAGATAAAGATGTGTGTGAGCAAGAGACAGAAAGAGAGAAAGAAAAAGAGACATTCCACTCAGCATAATTAACATAATCATAAAATAATTAGGCCCAATCTGAAGTCATTAACCTGCCACGGATCAGGCGGCAGCTCTGGAGGGACGGATGACAGGAGACGTCAGACGCTCGTTCGGCTAAAAGACTCTTTAATCTCCACCTTTCAATCCGCAGAACACCCCCCCCCCCCCCCCCCTCGCCAATTACTTTACATAACGGTGGAGGGACATTAAAACACACAGGGAGCTTCTTTAAAAAGAGCTGTCAGGGCTCAGAATGTGTGTGAGTGTGTGTGTGTGTGTGTGTGTGTGTGTGTGTGTGATGTTCAGAAGCATGCATCTGCAGTGCTTCTGTTGATAACAAGTGTGTGTCAGTGCTCCATGGAATCCTCTTCCTCGCTGCTCTGGATAAAGTCGTCGGCGATGTCATCTAAAGGCACGGTGTCTTCATCCTCGTCGTCGTCATCATCATCATCATCATTGGCATCCCCACCCTGCGCTGATCTCAGATCGGTCAGAAGCTGCTGCATGTGTTCCAGCATGGGGGGGTCATCACAGCACAGCTTCACGTACAGCTACGCATACGAACAACAAAATACACAGAGATTAACGGACGCGCGCTCGCAGTTCTTTCTTCCCTGCTGGCGTCCTTGCTCGAGTAAATAGAGGTTATGCTGCAACAGAACGCCTCTGCTGGCCACTTTGTGGTACTGCAGGACCGTGGAGGGCTTTTCAGCAGAATTTTGACAGGACTGATGAATAACCAAATTACTGCAGTCTTATTAAGAAATTGATGTTTCCATCTGCATAACATTAATAATTTCACAGTGTTAACAAAACCATGAAATATTCACCAGCAGAATGTAGAAGAACAAGGGGAACACTGCTGTGTGTACAACAAAAATAACTAAGAAAATAGTGTTTACATCAGTGGCTGGGCGATTCCTGGATTCGGGTTGTTATGGGTAAATCATTTTGGCAGTCCACAAAAAGAATAAAGAGACCGTCTGAGCACAGATGAAAGGCCAGATGTGTATGTGTGAGATCATTAAGATGCATACAGTGCAAAAAAAACTGAAAAAAACACACACACACACATTTCTCAGAATCTTCATGGGGACCGACTGTAATAAGTATATAACATTCTGGTCTTTGTGAGGACTTTTGGTGTGGCTGGGTGAATCCTGCATTCTGATTGGCTGGTAAGTGTATTCATGTATAAAACATGCCCAGGTCTCCCAGAGCAATCGGACTGGATAAAACTGCAATCAAGGTTCTTTATTCACCTGCACCTTTCCTCAATTTTCCTGACCACAACAAACACTATTAAATCACAAAAATCAACTCTGAACAGACCGTTCTGATTGGCTGAGAGAGAGCGGACAAAGTGAAAAGTGACGGGAACTGAAACTGGTAACTAAGCAACAGCAGGTGTTTGTGGGACCACCGGGAGGCGCGGTGACGGGAACATGGGTCAGGGACACTTTACTGAAGCACGAGCAGAGCATCACATGGCAGAGGTGGGTGTGTGTGTGTGTGTGTGTGTGTGTGTGTGTGTGTGTGTTTATACCTTTTTTGCCCTGGTAAGGTAGGTTCTGGCACAGTCTCTGTAGTTCTCTGATTCTGGGCAGTCTGGTTTCTCCTGCCGTAGGTAACAAACCCAACCCAGCAGATACCACACCTGCACACAAGCAGACAATGATCATGTACACGCTGCGTGTGCACTGGGGCTGGGCAATGCTCCGACCTCATCGATTTAAAAAAAAAAAAAAAAAAGTACTGTGGGTGACCTTTTTATTTTTTATTGAATTCTACCACTGACATTACTTTGTGCTTATTTCACCCTTACTTTTATCTTGTAATTTTGAGCTTAGGAGCAAAGAAAAAAAAACTAAAGAAATACATTTTTCCATTCAGATATGTAAATTAGAATGTATAGATTGCTATATTAGTCAATTAATGTCAAAATAATAAAAATAAGACAATCCAGAAAAAAATAATTAATAAGTAAGATTCATCGTTTTAAAATATTCATTTTGCCCGGACCTAATGCACACACACATACCAATGAGGCAGTAACATAAATCACACACAGAGTGTAAATTTGATATTGGGGGAGAAGAAAAAAAAAAAAAAAAAAAAACCACACACACACACACACACACACACAAAAACCACAGCTTTTCAAACAACGTCGGGAGGTCAGGAGACCATGTGGTTGGTTAAAGTTCTCCAACAGCCCTGACCCTGGGGTTCGTGTAAAGAGATCAACACTGCGGCCCGGAGTGTGTAGGACGTACATCAGAAAGCGCCGACACTCCACAGGCCTCTGGGCTAATGCAGATCTTTACACACACCCACACACACAAAACAGCCTGTACACACAAATAGTCATTATTGGGAACACCGCTGGTTCCCAGAAATTCTAATCAGCGAGCTTTTCATGTGAAGAGACTTCAACACACACACACACACACACACACACACAGACAAAAAAAATTTGGCTTTATCACAGCCAATCTACAGTTTCATAGATTTTACTGCAATCACTACACTTGTACACACACACACACACACACACACACAGACACACACAGACAGACAGAGATGGAGATGAATGTGAACTTTTAAACTCTGAGTGCTTGTGTCTGTGAATCTGTCTGCAGCCTTGAAATGTCAGTTTGTGTAACAGAAGAAAAGAACGAAATGAAGAGAGGGGATCTGTGTGTGTCGTTCACTTCATTTGACACCTTTTGTACTTTGTGTGTGTGTGTAAAACAGAACACACGTTAAATGTTTTTAGTAAAAATAAAATTATGTGAAGTTTGGTGTGTGTGTGTGAGAGAGAGAGAGAGAGAGAGAGAACGTGTGTACAGGGACTTGGCACAGTTCTGTCAACATGAGCAGGGGTGACAGTTCGGGATAAGACACACACACTCAAAATATCCACCTGAACACACAACCACATTGCACAACTGACAAGGCAGGCATACACACACACACACACACACACAAAGCAGAGATACTGACAAAAATATACAGACTGTGCAAGACAAATCGCTTACACTTACATATGGACAAATGGCTGACACACACACACACACACACACAACCAACCAGAGGAAGCTTAACATCAACCACCATCACACACCTGCATCACCTCATCGTCCTCCTCCAGCAGCATCTCCAAAACCTCCAGGGCTTTCTGTAGGTAGAAAGAAATAAGTAGATGTCTATAACATGGCAATACACTAGAATGCTGTGATTACACTGTGATTACACTGATGCTCAGTAGGGCTGGAGTAAAACCCGCACGGTGTCTTGTAAACATGTTCGTTTCCACTGGGGATTGCTTAAGATCTTTTTGTAACACATCATCCTGCGTACAATGATCCTACTTCATACCACAACCATGACGGTGTGAGCCCCAAGGCACCATGCCATGACCCCGCCACTCTGTCTCCAGAAGAGCTCCGTCAGCCCCTCCTTCTGCTGGGGTGTTGTGGGGTCCACGGGTGACAGATTACTTATCGACCTGCTTGTCGCCTGCTCCTCGATCAATAACCCTGATCGTTCTCCCACATCAAGTGGGATTTCCAGCATCAAGCCTCATCAATACTCTGAGTCACGACAAAATCTATATGTACAAGTCCATCCCGAGCCAATCAGAGCCAGCGATTTTCCCCGATCCCATCAATACCACACCCATACAGTGATCAATTCTAATGAACCTGCACCCATCACTACAGCAGGAGTACATGGAGCTGATCGGAGATCAATGGAAACAAATCAGACATCAGCAGAGCTCAGATCTGCTGTCAGACTTCCTGTTATCACTCACACACACACACACACACACACACACACACACACACACACACAGCTCCCTGTATTTAACCATCGCCCGTAGTGACCTTTTGGTTATAGTGAAGTGATTGTCACTTGTGATACACAGCAGCACAGCACACGGTGCACACAGTCAAATGTGTCCTCTGCATTTAACCCATCACCCCGAGTGAGCAGTGGGCAGCCATGACAGGCGCCCGGGGAGCAGTGTGTGGGGACGGTAACCGGCAACCTTCTGATTACGGGGCCGCTTCCTTAACCATTAGGCCACCGCAGTCCGTTCAATGGAAACAAATCAGACCTGATCAGCAGAACCCAGATCTGCTGTCAGACTTCCTGTTATCGCTCTCTCACACACACACACACACACACACACACAGCTGCTTGTTCTGTATGAGTGAGATGTGATATTGATCCATTAGGACTCTGGTGTGTGAAGGTCAAGCTGTATAAAAATTAGGGAAAAACACACACACACACACACCACATTAAACTAAAATAAACTCACTCAAATTAAACTAATTAAAGATTATAGAGCAAAAGACCCACTAAGCAGGGGATCTCCAATCTCGCAACATAAGGGGGACAAAATGCTGAAATGTGCATCGAGACTTATCAATAATCGATCACCACTACATCAATAATGAACATGCCCGCTTTGTGCTGTGTGTGTTGTTGTTGACATTATTAACCCCTGGCCTTTAAACCAAAGAGACAGACACACACTCACACACACACACACACTCTTTGAAGTGGAGTGAATGTGTGTGTCGGGGTCAGCGCCATCGTTACAGCCTCATTACGCCGTCGAGGTGTAATTACGAGCAGCTCATTACGCTTCTCGTTCGCTCATTAGCGCCCGACATTCAGCTCGTTACGGAGGGAGAGACACGCGATGACATCACACCGTACATCATTACACTTACACGGTGACATCTGCGTGTGTGTGTCAGTTGGAGACGATCAGCGGTAACTGAGCCCCGGCAGCGGCACGTGGTTACGGGCCGACGCCCCGCCCGCCTGGTTAATTAGCGCCGAGGTCAGGAGAGCGACGGTGGCAAAATGGCCGGGGTCCAGGCAAAGACCATTTCATTAGTCAGTGTCGAGCGCTGGCAGTGCGACCTGCTGAGTGCAGAGGGTTCAAACAGTCAGCAGCTGTGTGGGTGGCTCTGCCTGGCTCCGCCCACCCCACCCCACCCACTGCTTTTTTTCTTTGTTCTGTTGCAAAAAATATTGGTGCAAACTCAAAACTAATAAAACCGCTGTAGTGTGTACACCAGGCCAGTGGGTGGCCATAGAAAGGATTTTAGGGTGAAAGTCAAGCAATTGTCATGGTGAAACAATGCAGCACAGGACACGGTGACACGGTGAAACGTGTCCCCTGTATTTAACCATCGCCCGTAGTGACCTTTTGGTTATAGTGAAGTGAAGTGATTGTAACTTGTGATACACAGCAACACACAGTGAAATGTGTCCTCTGCATTTAACCCATCACCCTTGGTGAGCAGTGGGCAGCCATGACAGGCGCCCGGGGAGCAGTGTGTGGGGACGGTGCTTTGCTCAGTGGCACCTTGGTGGATCGCGATTCGAACCGGCAACCTTCTGATTGCGGGGCCGCTTCCTTAACCGCTAGGCCATCGCAGTTCGTTGCCGCCCCCCTGCATTCCCTGCAAGGCCGACACAGCCACACTACACAAGAACGTACAGAAGGTGCTGAAGTAGGAAGTTGGAGAAAACCAACTGCTGCTCCTCATTTGCATATTTAAATGTGGCATTTCAGATGCAAATCAAATCGCTTACAATTGGCCAGCAAGACAGAAAGAGCAGAAGTGTGTGTGAGACAGAGAAATAGAGATGACCTGTTATATTGTCCCACAGCTGCATCTC
This sequence comes from Denticeps clupeoides, assembly GCF_900700375.1. NCBI lineage: Eukaryota > Metazoa > Chordata > Actinopteri > Clupeiformes > Denticipitidae > Denticeps > Denticeps clupeoides. The sequence goes on along the minus strand of NW_021629760.1, from coordinate 23,794 downwards.
TCTCGCCGTCTCACTCTGTCAAGATGACATTTCATGGCTATTAGTGCAATCAAGATATACAAGATTTCAGAGCTCATTTCTGAGCTGCTGTGATGACAAGATAAAAACACACACACACACGTTAACATTAGCATATCTTATTGCAGCTGAACATCTAACGAACACTGTTCTCTCTCTCTCTCTCGCTCGCTCGCTCGCTCTGTGTGCCTATTGGATCTAATTACTACTAAGTGTATTTATACTCACACACACAGACCAGCGGTTAAGAAAGTGGCCCCGTAATCAGAAGGTTGCCGGTTCGAATCCCGATCCGCCAAGGTGACACGGAGCAAAGCACCGTCCCCACACACTGCTCCCCGGGCGCCTGTCATGGCTGCCCACTGCTCACCAAGGGTGATGGTTAAATACAGAGGACACATTTCACCGTGTGCACCGTGTGCTGTGCATCACAAGTGACAATCACTTCACTTTCACAGGGCAAAGTAATACTTCTCCTGACTTTCAGAACAGCACAACTAAAGCTGCTGAATAAATGAATATACAGAAAACAAAAGGACTCCATGTCCTCTCACTGATAAAAATGCACACACACACACACACACACACACACGCGCACACACACACACACTGCTCCTCAAGGGCAGTGATTAATCTTTCAACAGGTTTAAAGCTCCACGTCTCACGTTTATTCTGAACTGCTTGTTTACTGTTAACATCCTCAACCCTGAAATGAAAAATTCAGTCCTGTGTGTGTGTGTGTGTGTGTTATTGGATTTTTACCCCAGTGGAGTTATCTACTTGTTGAGTGACCTAAATGCTCTGACTGCTGAAATTAGAGACACACACACCTTATTAGTGTTTTATTGATATTCTGACACAGAGCTTTAAATACCCTGACCTGACCAATTACTAAACACACACACACACACACACCGTTCTTCTGGCCTACATACACAGTAGGTTCTGTGCTCAGGTTGTGTGTTTACTGCAGGTAGAGACAGCTACTGAGTTCTTAAATGGGTCTCCTGCACATTAACACACACACACACACACACACACACACATACATTAAAACACCTGCCCACTGTAGATTAAGCCGGTGCCACATCGCTTAAGACAAGTTCTTTTTAATTAAACCAGATTAAACCAAGTAGCAGGAGAAGTTATACACACACACACACAGAGTAACAGAATAAGACTGACTGGTTTTAACACAGAATAGGGCGTGGCGAAGACCCCGTACAAGTAGAAAAGAGGCGGGTCTGGAAGTTCAGATTTAACGCAACACTTAATTAGATGTGAGACTTGTCTTGCTCACAGACGCAAATACAAAAGCTCAATTATCCTCACTGTCACACTCTCTCTCTCTCTCACACACACACACACACACACACTCCACTCCCAATCAAAAAGAGCCGGAGGATGTTTAGCCAGTCTTTCAAATAGTTTCATAAAAAAGAAGAAAAGCATTTAAACAAAAGCTCAAAGACCAGAATTCCAAGAAGCACACCTCCATGCAGAACCTGGTGCTCCACGTTCTCAGAGCACAGAACGTTCCATGAAGGTCTCACTCATTTAACACAACGAAGGACTCAGGACTGGAGCAGAACCTCAGGGTCAAAATCAAATACCTAAAATGTGCATTACTTTCAAATGATTTTTGGAATCTCCCACACACACACACTAAAGAGATATATACATATTCATCACACATGATCATTACTGGCCGACCCCTCCCGCTCACCTCTGATCCCCTCCATCCATCTTCTCCTCCATTACAGAAAAACAAGTTTTCCTTCCTCGGCCGTTACTTTCCACAGGAAATGATGAATCAGGCGGGACGGCTGCTTTATTAACGAGCGCTCGTATCCAGAAATATGCAGATTTTCAGATGGATGAGGAAGACGCCTACGTTCCTGGAGCCACATTAATAACGGCGTGCAGAGTTTATAATGTTCTAGAAGCTGTCGCAGTCATCAGTTCACGGGGTTAAGAGATTAAATGTTTTTGTTTGTGACACAGCGGCGGTCACCGTACTCATTAAGCCACGCCCCTCATACATAAGGGAAGTCACATGATGACAATTAAGGTCATATAGCTGAACCACTGCATAAGCTAATCAAACAAGTTGACAGAGGAGAACACACGGCGTTCAACAATCAGACTGAAGATGCTCCTACTTAGGAAACCGTGACAATTCACAAGGAAATTTTTTAAAAATATATATGAATAAATAAATATATATATAAATATAAAAGAATGTTGCGAATTTCAATGAGATGAGCCCTGGGCTACGGATCCATCTTGCATCCCACCATCCTTCTACTTCCACTCAGGAGAGCAGACTTGTGTCTGAACACCTCTTGACCTCTCGTGGAGGTTTGATGGACAGCGTAGAGACATTAAAATTAATCACACAGAGTTGTCAGGTCCTTCTCACTCGGTCTCTCTTCATCCCTGTGTTCCTGTCATCTTCCTCGGTCTCATCATCGCTCTTCTCCTCACCCTCGCTCTGTTTATGCCATTTTGGTTTAATATTAATAACTGAATCTCTGGCCCTGAACACATATCCCAGAAGGACTGAAGATGCTTGACAGTCCATGAGTAGAAACTTCAGATGAATCCTCTGTGATGAAACAGTTCATCTCAGATTCATAAGCAACGTCATCCAGGTAAACACGGGGAAATAAGAATGGTGGGTTATTTTTTTTTTTTTACCTCATATGTGAAATTTTCATTAGCACTGAAACAGTTTTTGTCCCCTGGTTCTACAGTCTCAAACTGAAGACTTTATGTAGCAACACCACATCCACCAACAGGTGGCGCTATAATGAGCACAGATCTTGGCTCATTTCTCTTTGCAACAATGGCCACATTTATAAAAGAAAGAAAACTGATGCCGTTCTCACACCTCATCACACCTACAACAAAGACACACACACACACACACACACACACACACACACACACACCAACGCATCCCACGTTCTCCCAGTTCACCCTCAGTAACCAGCACCCACTCAGCATGGTCACATAAACCAGTACACAGCAAATAATCAATTCTTACACACACACACACACACACACACAAACACACAAACACACACACACTCTTCACATCGCAAACACACAAGTGAACCCGTAACCACCAAGGCACCACTGAGGTCCCCCTGATGAAGGTACCGTCCCCACACACTGCTCCCCGGGTGCCTGTCATGGCTGCCCACTGCTCACCAAGGGTGGTGTTTAAATATAGAGGACACATTTCATTGTGTCACCATTTGCTGTGCTGCAGTGTTTCACAATGACAATCACTTCACTTTCACGTTCATCCTGTCTTTCAAACATTTCTTTTCAAGAAACTTCCAGCAGACAGCACCTTACACACATCTAATATCTACATATACACACACACCCTGAATGGGCTGCGGTAGTGTGTAAACGCAGCTGAAATAGAAAGTTTTCCTCGGAGACCAGAGCAGAAATGCAGTTTAAAGGAAAACGAAGATCTCATTTCCCTCTCAAAGCATTTTTATTGCAGCCACAGACACACACACCTGCTCTTAATACACCTATACACACACAATTAAGTCATAAACACTCACAGGTCCATATGTGCGCCAACCTGCGGCTAATGTGCGTTGAAGGGCCACGCCCAACTCAGTTATGCATTCACCATCAAAATAAATTAAGCGCGCACACACACACACACACACACACACACACAATCAGGTGAATGAAAGCACCTCATGCTCCTCTGCCTCGACGAGGAGTTTGGAGGTGGTGATTCTCGCCTCGTACGGCGGTGGTGGTGGCGGCTCTTCACCCTGATGAAATAAAAGCGAAAAGCAAAAAACCAACAAGAGCAACATAACAAACATTGATTATTACAAGCTGCTTGGGAATTTATTAAAACACGACAGATTTCACCCATTAGACCATTCACACGCTCATACACAACCTGTGCACTCTCTTCTTGCTCATTTGTGGACAAATCAGAACCTTTCCTCAGGCTGGGTAACCATGACGACACACTCTTCAGCAGGTAGTCTCGTCCCTCCTGTAACCCAAAAAAAAAAAGAAAACACAATCACACCTGGCATGTCCTGCCAATGCTGAGGTCAAAGGTCAGCCGTGTGTTGGTGTGTCAGCAGGGTGGGGCTGGTTAAAACTGGGCTTAATTTCTCCCTTCAGTATAGGGTGGTTGGCCTGTCATGGCTTCCCACTGCGCACAAAGGGCGATGGTTAAATTCAGGACACATTTCATTGTGAGATTATTTAACATTAATACGAGTTCTCCTAGCCTGTCTATGGTCTTGCAAGGGCTAGAAATGCCGTAAAAAGTGGTGTAAAAATGTAGATTTTCTGGAAAAACACCCGACACGACTTCCTGTCTGTGCCAAACGTTGGTTTTGGTGATGTCATTTCCGCGAATGCCCGCTCAGCTTCTATAGGCCGCTCTCCTCCTTGTTAGCAGTTACAGCTACCGTCACCAAAGCGGCGCGTCCTGGGAAATGTCATTGTGGGACTGGATCAAAGTGGCTGTAATACTGAACAATAACTGCATTTAGGACTTCAGGGGACCAATTAGGTTATGGGACCTTTAAAGACGCAGTTCTGGCTCTTGTAAACAGCGATTATATCTGTGATTGTGGAGTATTTTGTGTGTGATGCGGCGTTTCCTGTTTATGGTAATCAAAGATAAAGCCCAAAATTTGCAGATCATGAGACAAGAGACGGTGATGAATCCTGGTGTCTCCAACAGTGAAACACACACAAACACACTGACTGCCATCTAGAGGCCCTACAGTCAGGTTTGAACTCAAATTCAGTCCGTTTTTCTGTATATCTGCACTGAACCAGGCAGTAAAATATAATAAAATTAAGAATCTGATTATCATTCTTATTACAGAATGTGTTTTTTTTTTTTTTTTTTTTTTTTTTTTGTGCATCGTCTCATTATGAAACCAGGTCAGAAACGCAGCCTTGTGAGAATAGGGAAACTGACTAGTACTCTCACTCACACACACACACACCTTAAAATAACAAGGTTAATTCTATTAACCCTAACTTCCTAAACAATTAGAAAAACACACACACAGAGTATCATTAAATCCCAATAGGGCTTCATTACATAAACATTACGTCCACCCTGCAACTGATTATCTCAGCTCTATTTGATCAGAGAGGTATTTATGCACTTTAATTAGTGCGCACGCACACACACACACACACACACACACGAGTTCTGCCCTGATTAAATCATTTACATTTATAGCATTTACCAGACACGCTTATCCAGAGCGACTTACAATCAGTAGTTACAGGGACAGTCCCCCCCGGAGACACTCAGGCTCATACTGTGTTACCCACTGGACAGCTAGCACGCAACTAACTAAACACATAATGAAAGTTAAAGTAGTGAAAGTGAAGTGATTGTCAAACAATGCAGCACAGAACACGGTGACACAGTGAAATGTGTCCTCTGCTTTTAACCATCACCCTTGGTGCGCAGTGGGCGGCCATGACATGTGCCCGTGGAGCAGTGTGTGGGGACGATACCTTCATTAAGGGGACCTCTGTGGCACCTTGGCGGATCGGGATTCGAACGAACAACCTTCTAATTATGGGTCTGGTTCCTTACCCGCTAGGTGTGCGCGTGTGTGTGTGTGTGTGTGTGTGTGTGTGCGTTCTTACTTCTGTCTTCTGTGTGCTGAACAGGTAACTGGCCATCAGCTGCAGAGCCTCTGGGTTCAGTGGATCGTACTGTAACGCTTTAGTAATGGACTCTTTACACTGGTCCGCAGCACCATCCTCCATACTGAAACACAGTACAACTATTAAGAAAATACGTATTAAACATAGATACAGTATTTACTGATTTCTTACGGCCTCCGTCAGTGTCAATGTGATTAATTAGTCAAAATGATTCTCATTTAAATCCATTTAGTCCCCCCAATCAATGCTGCACAATGCAACATCCCTGCTAGCATGAGGCCATTTCAATCAGCCACTTCAGCCACTAAATGCAATTATGCTCCAGTTGATGGACAGGAGGACTGGAAGACCTCGTGGGCTAAGATCAAGGTTGAATTCGGGAGCACAGGGACCTTCCTCCGGCCGTGGGCGGCAGCCCGATCGCCTCTAATCTAATCAATAACTTTTCATTTGGCCAGGAAGTGCTGACACACAGTTCAATCAAGGCAGCGCATGACAGCAGAGAGGAATCTGCCAGGCTCTGTGTGCGTCTTTTCTTGAGTTCATATCTTATTAACTACTTCCAAGTTGAGAGAAAGTAGACATGTATCAATCCCTAGCAATGAAAAAGATTTAATAACTGTAATAAACAAATAGATTTTAGTTTTAGGTATAGATGTGTGTGTGTATGTACAGTACAGGCCAACACTTTGGACACCTTCTCATTCAATGTGTTTTCTTTATTTTCATGACCATTTACGTTGGTAGATTCTCACTGAAGGCATCAAAACTATGAATGAACACATCTGATTACTGCTTTGCACACTCTTGGCATTCTCTCGATGAGCTTCAAGAGGTGTGTGTGTGTGTGTGTGTGTGTGTGTATATATATATGAGAGAGAGAGAGAGAGAGTGTGTGTGTGTGTGTCAAATTACCAGAGGTCGGTAAAGTATATCTCAGCCACAGAACAAAAGGCCAAACACACATCTCTTCCCGACACAGAAGCTCCTCCCTCTGAAGCAGAAGCCGCCGCCTCCTCAGGACTAGCCTATTAAGAGGGACGTACAATGACTTATGCAAATCAGCCAGCATATTTTAACAATTCAAGTTTTAACGGCTAGTCTATTTCCTTCAAAAAGTGCATGCAGGCAGAACCATCTTATCGTGAAAGTTAAGTGATTGCCATTATGATGCACAGCAAGCACAGCACACGGAGACACAGCGGAATGGTTCCTCTGTTATTCCTGATATCATGATTATTTCCACATAAAACCGCAAACAATTGGCTCCTATATCTGAAATATCCTTAATGGCTCTGTTCTTATTACGTACTGTGTTCATTTGAAAGAAATTACATTTTTAAGGTCACTATATAAAACAGTGACATCTGCTGGGTATAACGAGTAGCAGGTTGTGGAGCCACATCACCCCCTGGTGGTGAAACGGCTGCATGCGCCGGACACAAAATTCACACACTGATTGGCCTGCACCCCTCTGAAAACCTCCAGGATGTGATGGAGAATCAGTCCCACACGCTCTGCATGCAACTCGGGACTAAAAGAAAACGGCGTAACGTTGCATTTATGACATTTCTACTCACACCCTGCATGTCTTTCTCCAGGATGTCCGTCATGATCTCGATGCCCTTGCTGAAGTAGCTGATGGCCTCCCGTCCCGTGTGGATCTGGCCCAGATACATGTACTTACTGTGGCCCTGGTCCGGACTGAGTTCAGCAGCCTTGAGAAAGACCTGCAGAGCAGAAAAAAAACTGAAGGTAATGACGTTAAAACAAAGTTTTTTTCTACTTTCGCTATTGCTTTGAAAAAATTGCAGCGATTATTAACGATTGTGTCAAGTTCTGTTCTGAAATTCTTCTTTTTTAAAATCTGTTTTGAAATATCCTCGCCTATGATTCAGACCCAGACCACAAAGTTCCAGGTTCAAACCCCACTTGATACCATTGTGTCCCTGAGCAAGACACTTAAGCCTGAGTGTCTCCAGGGAGACCGTCCCTCTAACCAGGTCTGGAGTGGCTAATCAGCAGGACCAGGATGATTCCCGGTGAGCCAGTCTTGTGTTTGGCCCGTAAGGGCCGGTGTTCAGTCTGGGTTGGTCACGTATGCAACCTGAGTAAAGTATGCAGTGGCAGACGTTCACACATCTTCACTTTCACAAAGTCTTTTATGTGAAGTGAAGTGATTGTCATTGTGATATACAGCACAGCAAACGGTGCACACAAGGAAATGTGTCTTTTAACCCATCACCCTTTGTGAGCAGTGGGCAGCCATGACACTCGCCCGGGGAGCAGTGTGTGGGGACGCTGCTTTGCTCAGTGGCACCTCAGTGGCCACATCCTTTACCGCTAGGCCACCACTGCCCCCTGGGAACGTACACACAAACATTGTTTTTTAAAATTGCTGCAGCCGCTCTTCCGGTTTAAGGGTCTTGCTGCGCTTTTGATGGTTTGCGACATTTCAAAATAAAAGCTCCAAATGGAAAGACAGAATTATTTAATAAATATTAATATAATGCCTTTCAGCTTGGGTTCAAACAACATGTGTAAATCCACAAATCTGTATGTTAGTACGTAGATAATAGGGTTATTTTCAAGCGTGTCTGTCGAATACAGGACTGAGGTGTCAGAGCACTCGTTCAGTGGTGTTTGCATCAAGAGCATCAAGGAGGACGAGGACGCAAGTCGGTAAGGCAAGATGTTCAACTTTGCCTGCAAACCACGGTTCAAGTTAATTAACTATCAAGTCACTAAATTGTGTGGCGTTGTAGCATAGAGCATTACATTATATAATTGAGGTAATAGTATGATGCGATGCCACATAACTGGGAAACTTCGTCTTGCACCGAATTGAAAATATTTTAGAAAAATACACTGAATTGCAAGGCTTTACAGAACATTGCATGAGCAGAGCACACTGCTCCTATCAGACCGTAGAGATCCTACCGCAGTCGTGCATCACCTGCTTGGCTTTGTCCACGTCTCCCAGCTCAGCACAGATGTTGCCCAGCATTTCCAGGATCCGCAGGCTGGACGGCTCTATGTCCAAAGCACGCTGGCAGAACAAACGTGCCATTTGGAGATCAAAGTTATCCATACACTCCTCTGTCTGCGGAGAGAGAGAGAGAAAGATAAGGATCCCTGCTGGTCTAGACATTTTGAGGTGACATGAACAGATAAAAGAGCATGAACCTTCTCCAGAAGCTGCTCTACTGAGTATTTTTCTGCTGTTTTCTTCTTAGCTTTTTCCTGCATCTTCACTTTCATTCTCTCCTGTGATGTTAAGCCCACCAGCCCGGCACCTGCAACACAGGAGATGGATTGTGGGCACGATAACACATATTAAATCTACATATACAATTAATCATATGGCCAACAAGGTTCATCATCATCAGACAAGTAACATTAGAATAATGTCAGCGCAAATAAAAGCCTTTACAGAAGGAACAATATGTACGGAGTTAACTTTTCATCCAGAATTTATAAAGTTCTCAGTTTTGGTTCATTCTATCTACGCTCTGAATGGTCAGTCTATCCTATACGAGTTACAGTTAGCTAGTCTTTCAGTTTAAAGTCAAACCAGTAAAACTTAATCTAAGCTCCGGAGTAGAACGTCGTGAAAACAAGGGAGAAAAAGACAGACGGCTGGACACACCTCCGTTTGACCTGGTCTCCCTCCTCCTGGGCTTGTTGTTGTTGGGGTTCCTCTTCTTGCTCTTCGCCTGCCCCCCCATGTCTCGGTGTGATCCCGAGTGGAGCGTCTACGCTGCCGAGAATCGCGAAAGTCCGCTCAGTTGTTAGAGAATCTCACGGCACAGCGGCGCACACGTGTCTGTGGACCTACGGAACCCACAGAAGAACAAAGAGAACGTGGTAATTTCAACAACGCCTTTCTCATGCCTCATTCAGGGCTTTGGAAACAACTTTTGTGTGTACTGTGCCTAAATTTAACCCTATAATTAAATTCTTAGATTCTTGGTGTTCATATGGATATAACGAGTTGTAAAGTACTGTAGATAGCAGCCAACGCGTTTTAAACGAATTAAATAAAATGCTCATATGGCAACGAAGGCGGGAGCATGGCGTGTGACAGCGACGTAACTTGATTGACGTTGATGAAAGCCAATGGAAAGCCGTTAAACATCACCGCCCTCGTCACGCATCTGGATTCCAACCAATCCAGACGCAGCTGGACGCCTGTAGCGGCTGTAGTAAATAAACCGAATGGGCGGAAAGTGCATTATCGCGCATTAGTCGCTTTTGTCCGCTTTCGCTCCAAACCTGCCGCCTGGATGTTGTCTGCCTGTGGTAACCTGTCGTGTTTTTTTTTCCTCTCGTTTTTTTGAAAATCGCCGTGGTCCATTTCTGAGCGGCTTCGCGGCGTCAGCTAGCCGCCTAGCTTTCGGTTGAATCGATACTGGCTAGTCCCGTTAGCCTCTCCTGCTGCCCGGATACCTGCTCAGGTGAGTCCCGCTGCCCCTGGGTGCGCGGCTGCCCGTTGATCTGACTGGCTTTGTTGGTGGCTCGTGTGCATGCGGCAGCAGAGTGGGGGCAGTTCTAGGCATAAAATGACGGTATAATGAACGAGTCCACGAGTGCAGCAGTAATTCTTAAACGATGCCGTCTTTTCAGAGCGGTGGTGTAGATGTGATGGGCCTGCTGGTCAGTAATGTAATGCTGGAATTTGACCCTTTGTCCAGCACGCACATATAACACCGGTGAAGGGAATTGCAGCCGCAATAGATCCCAGCCACTGCCAGGTAACATAATAATGAGATGTTCCATGAAGATGTATTGGAAGCAGAGAAATGGGCTCCAACTGGATCATCGTGTAGCTCCGTGGGTCTGCATCCTGGCTTGCAGTGGTTAGGATCAGCAACCAAGACTCCCTGATGCACCTGCACAGCTCCGCGTTGTCAGATCCAGTAGAAGAGTCTGTGCTGGTCCTGCTTGCAGTGTTGGCTTTTCAGGACTGTGCATCAGAGTCACTAATGGGAGATGAAGCCCCAGGTCCTTTTGTCGAGTGCTTGTGTGTCACCTACCCACCACGATGCCCTATGGGAAGGAGGCAAGCCGGTCTGCTGAGAATCCTTGGGTCTTGCGTTGATGTTACTATATGTACAAACTCTATATTTTTGGTGGCCTGTTTTTAAGTTTAGTTTTGTTCTAAATTTGAACATGGGTCTTCTGGTTCATAGGCTAGTGTGTTACCCACTAGGCTACTGCAACCCACTAAGACTAAAAGTTATTTAGTCTTATTTTAGTCAGGATTATCAATGAATATTTCAGTCCAGTTTTAGTCAACAAAAACAATGAAGAGATGCAATTCGATTTAACCCAGTCAGCGTAGTACAAGTCGAACCCCACTTACTACCATCGTGTCCCTGAGCAAGACACTTAAGTTTGAGGATTAATGGTGGCAAGAAATTGCTGCATATGTCTTGGTGCTGAAAATTTGTCATATAATCTTGCATGTTTCTGTTGTACAGGTCCTGGCGTTATCTGGGGATCTGGCAGCCTGCGGTCAGCTAGTCTCAGCCGTGGTCAGTAGCAGCAGTGGGCAGTTCCGCGGCCACCCCTTGCTGTGGCCAATGCCACCTGCTTCATTCTCAAAGAGCAGCTGGTCTCCGTACCCGGGAAAGGTGACCAACAGGCCAGGAACCCAGCTCACGCTGGCCGGCTAGCCGGCAGTCAGACTCCCGACCCGCGGCGGGCCCGTCCAGGGCAGGAACCATGTCCGAGTTTAGCCGAGAAGTGGTGGAGCTGGTGTGGGGGAGACAGACCGGCGCCGGGGCGGCGCCATCTCCCTTCAGGAGGTGGTCGCAGGGTGAGCGGCCATCTGGCCCGAGGCACGTTGTTCCTGTTGTGTGGTCAGGGAGGGCGTGTTGAGCTGATCTCGTGTTTCTGTTTGAAGGCTTCGTGTTCAGCGAGACGGAGCGCACGGCTCTGGAGCAGTTTGAAGGCGGCCCCTGTGCTGTGATCGCACCCGTGCAGGTGAGGGGTTTTCAGTAACACCCAGCTCTGGCAAGTCGCTGGGTGATTGGAAAGAAATGGACAAAGACCATTTCACAAGGCAACAATAAGCTTCCTCACCACAGTCAGATTTTTTTTTGGTTTTTGTGTATGTTTGTTTCAGGCATTTGTACTGAAGAATCTGCTGTTTAACGCTGAAAACGCCAACTGGAGAGAAATCTCAGGTGAGGCCTGAGTGTTTCTTCACCAGATCAGTAACATATAGGGACAAAACTTGCACAAGGGTGGCCTACCAAACCAGAGGAGTCCCAGGTTCAATTCCTCAATTCCTTTTATATAGATAGGCACATTATTTCCCTATTAACACTAATATACAACTTTGTGCATCCTGCTCAATCCTGATATGTATTTTCCAAAATCACTGCAATCCAAAAACATTGATAAGCAGTCCACTACATTTTGTTTCAAGTATTTGTAATGTAAGTGTTTCTATGTTCATTTTGGTGGAATGGCTGGGCTGTAGTGTACTTTCAAATGAATGGGGCAGTGGTGGCTTAGCGGTTAAGGAAGCAGCCCCGGGTCGAATCCCGGTCTGCCAAGGTGCCACTGAGGTGCCACTGAGCAAAGCACCGTCCCCACACACTGATTCCCGGCCACCTGTCATGGCTGCCCACTGCTCAGTAAGGGTGATGGTTAAAAGCAGAGGACAGATTTCTTTGTGTCACCGTGTGCTGTGCTGTTTATCACAATGACATTTTTTTATTTTTTTTTTGTGCTTGTGAGTCTGAATTGGTTGGATCGATTTTAACCACCATTATAAGAAGATGCTGTCTGTTCTTACACTTGTTTTCATAATGACTCCTCTCCCATGTACACACGCGGCTGCAGAGGAGGAACAGAAGAGTTTGCTCTGCTCCACTCTCAGTGAGCTGCTGGAGTCAGCGTGCCAGAGTCAGGCGCACACCTTCAGCCTGGCGGCCTGGTCGCGGAGGAAGAACGCCGACGTGGCGGTGGAGAACGCGGACCCCTCGCAGCCGGAGCCGAGCCGCTCCACAGAGCAGCACACGCCCGGTGAGTCCAGATCCCACAGTGACGCGCTTCGGCAATAAGCCAAGGACATTTGCCATCCACAGCAGTGCTGATCTTTCATAGGACCTCCCGTGAATTTTTGGAGCATTTTGATTACAGGTTAATCATGGCAGAAGTTAAAAGTTGTGCTGGAAACATATAACAAAAAAAACATTTCCAGTGACTGAATGGACCCCTCAGATATAGGGGTGAAAGCACAAAATTAGGCTCCGGTATATATTTACAGCCAACCAAATATTTGGTTGAATGTTGGTAGCCTTCAGTGAGTAACCTACGAACCTACCAAAACGGTGGGATAAAGAAGGGTAAAACAGTGCTGAATCATGGCTGTAAAAATGGCTTAAAATGCACTTACAGTATGTGTGTTTTCAGATGAATTAACTAACCAGACGGTTATCGGAATGCTGGGCTAACACTGAGACCTGATCTGTAGTGTGATGATGTGTGGACTTTTCTTCTGTGTGTGTGTGTTTGTTTGTGTAGCTGCGTTGCCTGCTGAGGAGATTGGCTTTGATCGGTTTCACTCTCTGATTCAGTAAGTGATGTTTCATAACTACACTCACATTTCATACCCATTCAAGACTGTTTGAAAATAAGTCTTCTAGTATTTCTGGGTCCACTGGTTAGGGTTGCATAGATGCAAGCTACTGGAGGATCTAAATACACTGACACTTAAAGGTCCCTCGAAATTCTTTTTATAATTTTTTTTTTTATTATTTATTTCGTTTTTGTTGGTCCCCTAATGCTGTATCTGAAGTCTCTTTCCAAAATTCCGTGCCGTGGTGCAGAATTAGACACTTTGATCCAGTCCCACAATGAGATCGGTTCACAGTCTGTAGCTTTAAATGCTAATGAGGAGGAGAGAGGCCTATAGAAGTTTAGGTGAACTGACTGCATCAACACCATTCACAAATAACAATGTTTGGCGCAGACAGGAAGTCGTATTGCATTTTTTCCAGAAAAAATAAAGTGAGCTGGTTCTTCAAAGTCTCGCGTGAATGAACTAAACAAAACATTTGTTCTCATTTTTACATCCATCTACCAAGTAACTGCAATGGTTCACTTGTTCGGAAGCCATGACGGTCGGTTGAGATAATGTTTTAGGGGAGGGGTGGGTGAGAAACGGGAGGTGACCTTTTGGACAAATTCCAAATCCGACCGTCTGAGCCGCCGCTCTCTGTATTGTGAAGCAGAATGACTAAAGCACTCTTTACACCTATCACCATTTCTAGCCACTGCAGAAACATAGGCAGACATTTTTTCTCTTCTAACCCAGGCGTGTGTGTGTGCGTGTGTTTCAGTAAGCAGACTGTGAGCTCTGTGTGTGAGCTGAGGGAGGTGGTGTTGTCTCTGTATGACAGCTGGAGGAATAAGTTCGGGGTCCTGCTCTTCCTCTACTCAGTCATTCTGACCAAGGTGTGTGTGTGTGTGTGTGTTTGTTTGTGTGTGTGTATTTTTATTAGTGCCTTTTCTTAATACTCTGCTGTATGTATATGTAGGGAATTGAGAACATCCGGAACGAGATTGAAGACCCGTCAGAGACCCTCATTGAGCCAGTTTTCGGCCATGGCAGGTCTGGAGCTTTTACTACTGTGTGCTGCGTTTCACCTCCAGAATATCTTCAGACCTTGTCAGCAGATTTGTGTCGGAACATCACCTTCCATATGAATGGCTGTTCCATAGAAAGGAAACAGTTCCTTGTCGAAGCAGCTCACAACGTCTGTGGATTTCATCCTTTCTGGAGAAGAACATCTGCTCTCCAGACCGGAGAAAATATATATATTTTTATTATTTTATTTTGCCCTGTCTCTTTAAGTGACCTTTCTCTCTTCATTCACACAGTCAGAGCCTGATCAACCTCCTGCTGTCTGGTCGTGCCGCGTCAAACGTCTGGGATGGAGATAGAGAGTGTTCTGGAATGAGTGAGTTTAAGACTTGGATGGTGGAAGGAAGGCTGGGCATAACTGATATTTCAGTTATGATATGAATTACATTCTCAAGTCAAGTATTTTGAATCGATCTAGACTATACCATACCACACAATATTTATTTATAAAGCATGTTCAATAAAAATCTAGAATAAAATAAGAGACCATACAGCAATTTCATTAAAACATGGTGTCGAATAAAACAGAAAACATTTTAAGACAACATAGTAAAAGAATTATAAAAGGACTACATAAGAACCACATAAAACACTGCACACTGTGTTAAAAGCAAGGGTGAGGTGGTTTTTAAAAACTAGCGCTGAGCTCTTTTTTTTTTTTTTTTTTTTTGCTGAAGGAATTTTTTCTTTTGTGTCTGAGGGTTGCATTAATTAAATGAATTTAAACCTATTTAGGGGCCATTACAGGATCACAATTAATGATTTGTGATTACGATAATCAGCATTGGACATGTTTTCTCAGTTCACTGCCTCTAAAATATGAATGAGTGCATGTTTCTATATTTTGTATTTATCTTGTTACAGTTATCGTTTTTTGTTAAAATCGTGATAAAATGTAATATTGCTCAATATGAGTGTTTTTTTCTCTTTCTTATATTACCCAACCACTGCTCTATATACAAATACAGCAGCAGTAATGAACCTTTTGAGTGGAGAAACATATTTATCACCTGAAGGCGGCGCCATTTAACAACTTAAGAATTTTTATGTCCCCAGTAACTGTGAAATGACTTGAACACCTTTGTACACACATGCCTGAAACATGCAAACAATATGAATACAGTTTCTACTTTTCAGTTTGTGGTGTGTGTGTGTGCATTTCAGGGCTGAAGGGGATCCATGAACAGGCTTCGGTTGGGTTTCTCACACTCATGGAGTCACTTCGCTACTGTAAGGTAAGCAACATGGTGTCCCACCTGACATCATTAGACTACGGCGGTGTCAACTGTCCGCCCCCACCCTGGAACGCTTGTCTTGTTCCTCACACGTCCTGTGTGCTGTGGAGGAGCTGCAAGTGAATTCTCCCCATTTCCAGACGTTTTGTTGGACCGACTGCAGTCCGGATTCTGTTGACCGTCACACACACAGTTACACTTTTACCGAGAGTCAGACTGGCCCGTAGCTGAAAATTCCACTCCATGTACAACACACACACAGTGACTCTCGAGCCAAAACAAAACCACAATGTTGATGATCACACACACATTCTTACCTCAGCATCAAACACAAACTGCTCATCACAATACACACACTATAGTGAACGTTTTCAGTATCCACTGTATCCACTCCTACACAATGATTATAGTGATCTGCTTCAGAATGTGTGTGTGTGTGTGTGTGTGTCATGTTCGAGAATGAAAATGATGATGATTATTTGGTTTTGCTGGGACCACTCCAGCCAGAAACCACGTCTCCACCAGCAATGTGTGTGTTTCTGTGAGAATCAGGCTTTATGGTGTGTGTTGTGTGTGTGTGTGTGTGTGTGTGTGTGGTGTGTGTGTGTGTGTGTTGTGTGTGTTTTAATCGACCACATCCTCAGGACGTTTTGCGGAGATTCCTTAGATGAACATGTAAACACACACACGCACTGATCTGTGCTATTAAAAGAACACTGTATATTTATGTCTTTTATTGGTCCACAGCATAATCAGATTCAAGTGAATAAACAGATTAAGTGAATAATTCTCTTCAGATGTTTACATGCATTTTACAGAATCCATTTCTTCCAAAAACCTAAATCTACATCCATTTTTGTCTGTCAGGTATAAACGAATATTTACTTTGGGGGATAAGGTCAGAGTCTAATGAATAAATGCACAATTAGCTATTTAATAAAAATAATACTAACATGCCTCTCTGCAGGTGGGGTCGTTCCTCAAATCCCCCAAATATCCCATCTTGGATTCTGGGCAGCGAGACGCACCTGTCTGTGTTCTTCACCAAGGTGAGCCTCAGAACACACACACACATATACATATTCAAAAGCTATAAAATAAAAAGTTAAGATAAATATCCAATAAGCCTATAATTCTGGTCTGCAATGTCCTTTAGGCTGGTCATTCGTTCGTTCTTTTTCTTCCAGGGACGCTGTTCTTCTGCTACCTCGTGAATTGATCTGATTAGATGGAGTCGTTAGGCTTTACTATTCTGACCTGCGTGTCGATATTGATCTGAAACAGAGGCCAGTTTTTTTCCTCGGGGTTTCTTTATCCAGTGCATACCTCTATCTCTCCCTCGCTCTCTAATTTAGGCTCTTGGCAGACGGCACGTCTGTCTTTTTCTCTTTTTTTTTTTTCTTCCCCTCTCGATTTCATTACTTTAAATTGAACCAAAACGCAAGAATGTGTTCCGTAACACTCTTCATATTGGGATGGAGGCAGAGAGGGGAGAGAGAGAGAGAGGAGGCTTGTGGACTTATAAGGCAGCCAGAGTGGTGGTGTTCTGGCTCTGGCCATAACTTCGTAAGGCTGCCAAAACCCCACCACACACACACACACACCCCTACTCATTCTCTGTTCAGGTATGTTTTTTAAAGAGACTGGCTGCTCATGTGCTTTATGCTCAGTGGAGATGTGACTCCTGTGATACCTCTCCACACACACACACACACAAAGAAATGCTGGCAACAATCGGCCTCATGTTTCAGTGTGTGCAGATTATGGAGATTATCATGTAAATTTTGTGTGTTTCCCTCTCTATGAGGGAAACTAAAGCAGATGATGTGACGAACACTCACTCAGCCTTCGGTGTTCATTTTGTGTGTCAGTTACAGGTAAATACACATCCTTAATCCTATTTACATACTGGTGTGTTTACTATTGTGTGTAGTTGTAGATCTGTGTGTTCACATGTAATGAATTTGAGCCATGTGTGTCTTTTGGGATTTCTGAATATGTAAGAGAGTTATTGTGTGTGTGTGGAGGCTTTTAGGCAGTGATGGGATTTATTCTTCCTATCTGATTCAGCCAAGAATACAGAACTGCAAGAATGATCCCCTCTCCTCCATATTTTAAGCCACTCTGCAGTCCCATCGGGGGGCATAGACCCTTTTGGGGTGGTGTGTGTGTGTGTGTGTGTGTGTGTAATAGAATAAAGACTCCTCTTTTTTTGCACAGCATCGAAGAAACCTGAGCCGCTTGTAATGCGCTGTAATGAGATCTGTGCTCACATACAAAGTGAAGGCGAGAGCAGGGAGGTGTGAGACGGGGACATAACACCACCCTGAACCCCCATCACCCTCAGGTCCACAACCACATCCCTTTCATCATTACTTATTCCTCCATTCAAATGTATAATGTCCACAACAACATGACTCTTTCAGTTAGGATGAAGTATAGACTAATAAATCATCAAAACATGAAGACCCTGATATGATGATAAATTATCACATTTAATAAATATTTTCAGCCTGTGGACTGAACTGGTCCTGAAAAAAGTAAAGATCAACTCAACATTTTAGCACATCAAGCAAATATCAAGACAAGACACGCGTTCACTTATTCATATCCTTCAAATGTTGTCAACATTGTAAAACAGCTAAATAATATTCAGTGCCATAACCAGTCCAACATCACTTCAACTCCATGAAGTGGAAGCTGCGCAATAAGCCGGGTTTATTGTGATCATTTGTCACCGTTTTGGATGCTGTGAGATTTGACTTGATTTTCATCTCTAGTTTAGTCAAGGTTGCATCTCTGCGTTTATCATACACGTTTTTACTGGTATTGTGATGTGTGTGTGTGTGAGTCTTTTTTTTTTTTTTTCTGTGACTAATGGAGAAACCAGCTGAAGCTCTATAGGCTCATGTCTCACTGATTTACAAAGCGGTACATGCTCAGACTGAAATGCACAGAAGCAGGAAAACACACTAAAGGGAACTCTGAGGAATTTGAGTGTGTTGAGAGACAGTGTGTGTGTGTGTGTGTGTGTTAGGAGGGAGGCATCACATAATAGATTCCAGCCAGATATAAAATTTTATATCCCTGCAGGGGCACAAGATCAAAGGTGAATGTGTGTGACTGTGTGTTTCCCAAGATATTGAGCCTCACAGTTGCTTGTATCTCCTGACAACATCATTAATCATCCCTTCATTCCTTTGTCAGAAATTGTGTGTTTGTGTGTAACTGTGCAACACACACACCTAATGGGCTTTATTCATGTAGCATCCTTTGTGTCTTTTTTCTGGGAACACGTACATCCACTGTTCATGGATGTGAGTGTGAATAAGGCTACTTTACTAACAAAGGCTGAGACGTGTAGAACACACACCCAGGAGACAGACTCTGAGAGTGTGTTAAGGACGTGTATCAGATGTCGGCACTTTTCCTCCACATCCACAATTAAGGGGTGTGTGTGTGTTCATTCTATTGTTTATATCTTAGTGGGATGTAACGATTCACAAAGAAAGGAAAGTATAGGGACAAACCAGAGTTAAAGTGCCTGCTGACATTTTTATCTGAGTCTTCATGTAACAAATTCTCTTCATCTTTATGAATTTGTTTGAGTACAGAGATTTTAGCACAGCACTCTACCGCATAGTCCAGCCTAGCACCATCCAACCTTAGCCTAGCATCACACAGCTATGCAAGCCCAGCATCACACATTCCAGCACCATACAGGTCACCACAGCCCAGCACACACAGCCCAGCAATACAGGTCAGCACAGCCCAGCACCATACAGGTCAGCACAGCCCAGCCCATACAGGTCAGCACAGCCCAGCACCAACAGGTCAGACAGCCCAGCACCATACAGGTCAGCACAGCCCAGCATCACACATCCAGCACCATACAGGTCAGCACAGCCCAGCATCACACATCCAGCACCATACAGGTCAGCACAGCCCAGCATCACACATTCCCAGCACCATACAGGTCAGCACAGCCCAGCATCACACATCCCAGCACCATACAGGTCAGCACAGCCCAGCATCACACATTCCAGCACCATACAGGTCAGCACAGCCCAGCATCACACATTCCAGCACCATACAGGTCACCACAGCCCAGCATCACACATCCCAGCACCATACAGGTCAGCAGCCCAGCATCACACATCCAGCACCATACAGGTCAGCACAGCCCAGCATCACAACATTCCAGCACCATACAGGTCACCACAGCCAGCATCACACATTCCAGCACCATACAGGTCACCACAGCCCAGCACACATCCCAGCACCATACAGGTCACCACAGCCCAGCATCACACATCCCAGCACCATACAGGTCACCACAGCCCAGCATCACACATCCCAGCACCATACAGGTCACCACAGCCCAGCATCACACATCCCAGCACCATACAGGTCAGCACAGCCCAGCACCACACATCCCAGCACCATACAGGTCAGCACAGCCCAGCATCACACATCCCAGCACCATACAGGTCAGCACAGCCCAGCATCACACATTCCAGCACCATACAGGTCAGCACAGCCCAGCACCACATCCCAGCACCATACAGGTCAGCACAGCCCAGCATCACACATTCCAGCACCATACAGGTCAGCACAGCCCAGCACCACACATCCAGCACCATACAGGTCAGCACAGCCCAGCATCACACATCCCAGCACCATACAGGTCAGCACAGCCCAGCACCATACAGGTCAGCACCACACAAGCCAGCCCCATAAAGCCCAGCACTGCACAGCCCTGCACAGCTCCGCATATCCCAGCTCCATACATAGCACTGCATAGCCCAGCCTTAAGATTTAATCACTTAAGATTAAATAGCATGTTGCCAGTTTAAATATATTCATCACTGCATTAATTAACCAATTAAGCACTCATGTATATCCAGGTGGCAAGTTAATTTTGGCAGGCTGTGTGTGTGTGTGTGTGTGTGTGTGTGGAAGTAAGTGTAAATGTGTTTTTCCTGTGTGCTGAACGTTGTCATCTTGTCTGGAATTTATACAGAGGCCTGCAGTTAAAAGAAAAGCACAGGTTGTGTTTCACAAACACACATACACACCTTTTAAGGTTAAACTCAGAGTCTTGGCTAAGCTGCTGATCTCTGCTGAAGACTTACTAACCCCCAGAGTATATCACACACACACACACACACACACACACACATCAGTGGTGGCTTTGTAAAAATGTCTCACTGTCATGAACTGCTCAGCTTCAGTATTTTTTATTTTGACCCTGGTGGTGTGACCAGTGGCTCACATCATCTCCCCTAACCACGCCCAAACCGTCTTTATGTCACTCTGTTCTTTTCTTAGGAATGTGAGTGTGTGTTGTTTCTCCTGTAGAATACTTTGGTGACTGTATCATCTGGCTGTTTTGGCCCTGGAGCTCCATGTAAGGATGTAAGAGCTCAGATAGGAGATTAGATGGTTTTTGACTTTGTGTGTGCGTGAGTACCGTGTTGTCTGAGGGATTCTGAAAAACAGTAAGTAAAGATGGCAACAGCACAACAGTGGTGTGTACACATGCACACACACTGTCCTCTAATTTACTTCTGTTAGAAGTATGTGTGTGTGTGTGTGTGTGTGCGCGCTGTCAGACACAGACTGCTAAGGGCTTTCTGATGTAAACGAGTTTTATTGTTGATTTATTGATTTCCCCAA